>NC_091440.1:26951764-26977028 GCF_964237555.1 Oryctolagus cuniculus
CCCTCGTGGGAGACAGGGAAGAGGCACCTGGCTCCTGGCTTCAGATGAGCACCGTTGCAGTCATTTGGAGAGTGAACCAACAGACAGTAGACCTTTCTCTTTGTCTCTCCCTCTCACTGTCTGTAACTCTACCTCTCAAATAAATAAAATCTTTTTTAAAAAAAGAAGTGTAACAGCTAGGATTTAAACCAATGCCCATGTGGGATTCTGGCACTGAAGATGATAATTCAACCCACTGCACCATAACACTGGCCCCATCATTTTGGCTCTCTTTTCTCTCTGAAATTACATTGATGATTTGGGGCGGGGGAAGATTTATTATTTTGCATTTGTAATTTATTGCATGGCTTTTGTCATCCATATGAATTAATAATGTATTTAACTAAGTCTGTAATACTTGCTTTATATTAAACAAAAAAAGAAAACCAAAAATCTCAAGGTTGAAGTAAAATATTTCACATTCCTAAAGTAAGATGGCATCATAGCCACGCACTGACTGGAGGGATTTCATTTGTTGCCTATCTCATGTGAACATCCTGGTGACAATGACATTTAAATGAAAATCCATGCTCATTCATGACCAGGGATGAATAGAAAGGTTAGATTTGGTAAAACAAACCTCTTAGCAGGAGGAACTATTTACACATCAAAGAGTGAGCTACCCAGATAGATGGAGAGCTTTTCAGTGGAGCCTTAAAGAGGAGGTGACTTAATCCTAGAAATCCAAGTGAGCTCTAGACAGCTCTTCAATGTAAGTGGTCTGCCTACAAAGAAGAGCTACATTTATCATTTTCTGGCATGCAAATTTGTATGAATTGGCATACTAATAAAGATTTACTCTCACACGTCTGAAAACAAAATGCTGCTACTGATTTGGCATAAACCAAATTTTACACTTAAAAGGATGACTTGATACTAGTGGTATGAACAGCCCCTCCCCTAGCTTCCTATGTATCTGTCAGATATCTGAGATCTCTTAGTTAAGCTACAGAGGCGGATGAACAAAGTAAACCACATTCAGAATTTATTATCTGGTTCTGTACAGAAAATAAGTTATTTTCTGCTTGTCATACCTTTCTCCCCTCATACTTAAATGCAGAAGAGGGAGGAATAATGGTTGCTGTATTATTTTGGGTAAGACTGTGGAGAAACCAAACTAGTCCTTTCTACTTTATCCACGAGTTCCTATTCTCCAGAGAGATTTTTTCAACTAGAGTTTCTGTGAGAATAAATCTCTCTCTCTTTTTTTTTTTTAACTTCCTTCCTCATAAGTAGCTTCACAAAAAGAAAGGGACTTTATAAATGGGAAAGATCTCCTACTTGAAGTGCGTTGAGTGTACTTAATTGAGAAAAGTGGAAAAAATAATTTATGTAGAGCAATGAGTTCAAGTACTAATCACAGTTTACTTAACCTTTCCACATTCAGATTCTTCCTCTGAAAGTGAAGATGATAACATTTTCCTTATGTGCCTCAAATCATCTTTGAGAAGATAAAATAAATGCCAAAGGTGGAAGATATAGGTAGGTTAGTAGATGCGTAGTGAAAGCCAGTTAGAGTGAATAAATTCTAGGGTGAGAATTATGGGAATTAAGCTTCACTTCGGAACACTAACATTCCATACCAGAGTGCCAGTTCCAGTTGTTGCATCCACTCGTCAGCTAAAATAGAGTATTACAAAAACCACTGCTGGCACCACAGCTCAATAGGCTAATCCTCCACCTGCGGCGCCGGCACACCGGGTTCTAGTCCTGGTTGGGGCGCCAGATTCTGTCCCGGTTGCCCCTCTTCCAGTCCAGCTCTCTGCTGTGGCCGGGAGCGCAGTGGAGGATGGCCCAAGTCCTTGAGCCCTGCACCTGCATGGGAGACCAGGAGAAGCACCTGGCTCCTGGCTTCAGATCAGCGCATGTGCGCCGGCCGCAGCAGTCACTGGAAGGTGAACCAATGGAAAAGGAAGACCTTTCTCTCTGTCTCTCTCTCTCACTGTCCACTCTGCCTGTCAAAGAAAAACAAACAAACAAACAAACAAAAAAGTGACAGTCACACATAAATTTTATTGAAAATGAGAAGCAAATGAAAGACAAACGAGAGGCAAGGTAACCAATCGGGACCAATATTCCTTACCAGAGTGCGGCCCCCAACAGCGGGTTACACAGCTTTTTATAGTATTCTGTCCACTAGGGCTCACAATTTCGAACCGGACCCCTGGTATGCAGTGAACAATAAAGAGGAAAACCAGAATATGGTTGTAAGATAACAACAGCAAACCCAATAACAGATCCAAGATATCGTTGTAAGATAACAGTGAAGGACACATTTTGGTCAACCTAGTTCCTAGGAATTTGGGCCCACATAGTTTCACAAGATACACCCTTAGATGTTAGCAAGCAAAGCTAATATGTACAGAAGCAAGAGGTCTGCAATTAGCTTTTAGCCACACTCACTCCATTTTGATTCTGATTCTATGCAGTCCTGGCTGCTGTGCTTCAGATACGGGCCTGGTAATGCACCTGGGAAAACAATGGAAAATAGCTTAACTACTCTGCCACCCATAAGAGATCTGGATGGATGGAGTGCTAGGCTCCTGACTTCAGCCTGACCCAGCAGTGATGATTGTGACCATTTGGGGAGTGAACCAGCCTTGTAAATAAATAAGTCAGTTCTAATGGAATAATTCTATTGTTCTGTAGCACAGTGTGAGGCTACAGTTCACAATAGCCTGTTATAAATCTTACAAATACATAGAAGGGAATAGTGTGAAGACCCCAAACATGAAGTAATGATAAAGACAGCAAATGTTAATTCACTTGATTTGGTTATTACTCTTTGTATACATTTATTAAGGGATCATTACCTATTCCACAAATATCCCCAATTATTAAGTTAATAAAAGATTAACAACATGTATTGGCTGATTAAAATGCTAAGTAACCTGATAAAATGATCACATTTGCTGTACCCATAAATGTGTATAATTAAAATCATAATAGTAAAAAATGAAATCATTTACTACTCATTATAAGCCCATAAATATTTCTTATGACTACTGTGCCTTTGTGCTTTGTTTTGTTTTTTCTCCCTGTATTAAACCATGAGTCTCCTGTTGATTTGTTCCATAAAATCCTGATGTGAATATATGGAAAGTGAGCTTTATTTAGAAAAATTTTAAAACTCGAGCTTGAAGACCAAACTTGGATTTGAACCCTAACACAGATACATGCATTGTATCATTTTGGACAAGTATATATATGCCTGAGACTTTATTTTCTCATTGATAAAAAGTGGTCATTGTGAACATTAAATACATTAGTATATTAAAAATGTTTGTCAAATTATGATTAACAGGCAGGTTCATTTCCCATTTCCTGTTGTATAGATGAGGAAAGTGAGGCTCAGAGTATTGAATACTTTATCTGGGGTCATAGAGTTAAGATTGAAACCAGAATTCCATTGATATGAAAACCATTCTCCTCATTTATGCACTTACACTTCCAAAGGTTCTCTCAGGCCTAATTAAGGGAAAATTCTCACAACTTCTCAGGAATGTAACAGCAGGTACCAGGTTAAGAAGTCATAAGTATAATCCAAAACTCTGTTGTTGATTATGCTACAAATCACTGACTTGGATCCTTGTGAAATGAAGAGAAACCTGGAAATTAAGTATAAATAAAATTTTAAAATATTTTGAATTTCTGGTTTTGATTAAAAAGGAAATTGAATAAAACATTCTTTAGCCTGATTAAACCAAACTTTGAATAACATACGGTTTTAGGAATGCATATTAATGGGCGTGTTGTATATGTGTGTGCATGGATATATTCAAAGGTGGCTGCATGTTTAGAATTATTTTGTATGTGGGTATGGCTATAATAAAACCACAAAGCAAAAGGCTTTCTAAACTATGTTAAGTTTAAACATTGCTTATTTTGTGATCCAATTCTCACCCTACCCCCAATGTATAACTTTTGTGGGATTTTATTACTCTTTTTGAAATAAGCTTTTATTGAGGAAATGCTGGTGGATAACCTGGAGAATTACATAAGTGGTAAATGTTGTGGGAGGAATTTTTCTGGAATAGGATTGCCAACTATAGAAATTAGAGCAAGTGAGAGAGAGACAGAGAAAAAGAGAAGTGCTAAAAGTGAGGACACTCTGTAAATTCGAATTTCATGTAGTAAACCAATATTTGTATCCCATGAAATATTTGTGACATGCTCTTGTTAAAATGTGTTTTTGAGACTTAAATTTCAATGAGTATAC
Organism: Oryctolagus cuniculus; assembly: GCF_964237555.1. Taxonomy (NCBI): domain Eukaryota; kingdom Metazoa; phylum Chordata; class Mammalia; order Lagomorpha; family Leporidae; genus Oryctolagus; species Oryctolagus cuniculus. The sequence continues at coordinate 26,956,023 of NC_091440.1, forward strand.
ACATTTTCTATGCTGTATAGTTAATTACCACAGGTTTGTTATCTTAAATTAGTATCTGTTTATTACTCAACAGTTCCTGCAGGGCTGGCCTCTGCACTCCTAGATCTACAGCTGTGTTCTCCTCCAGGGTCTTCCAAGTCTGTAATCAGAGTGTAAGCTGGTCACATTCTCATCTGCAAGCTCTTGTAGAGCAGAATCTCATTCCTATTGCTTAGGCTGCTGACAGAACTCACTCCATTTGGCTGTATACCTGCTAGTAGTTTGCTTCTTCAAAACTAGGAGTGAAAAGCAAGATTTTCTGTTGCTCATAGTCGCTGCCTTGAGGGAAAATCCAGATCCTTTTCAAAGAGCTTATACAATTTGGTCAATCCTACTAAGACCATTTCCTTGCTGATTAATTCATTGGGAACCCAATTATTAAGGTCTTACTTATGTTAGTTCATTTCCTTCTCTTTGCAATATAAAGGTAGCATGATCACTGATACGATATCCTATCACCCTGACCATATTTCTTGCGTGGAAACAACAGTTTCTGCTCACATTCAAAGAGAGGAAATAATACAAAAATGTGTCTCATTTGTCATCTGAAATATATCTGCTCCACTCATCAATCTGTAATCTATTTATAACCCTACCAAGGACATCATAAGTGTTTTGATGATACACCCATGCCATAATTAGAGGTGTTAAATTTTAGGTAAATTATTTTAAGTAGTGTGTACAGAGGATAACGAACAGTTAAGGATTTTAGGGAAAATATATGATATACAGATTTCTGAATTCTCCTTCATTGTTATAATTATTTCCAAGAGTTTTAAAATTATATACAAATTAACAGAGATTAGCAAAAGTTAGCTTCAGTTCTGAGAGATTTTTCAATAGTATCAGTGTTACTGTGACTCATCTTCATGACTTATTTATTAATTCTATAAACAAATATTGAGTCCCCATTGTATCAAATAATCTTGTTAGGCACTCAGCAATATGGAGATGGGCAATATCATCTTCATATTTGAAAATAATATGAAATCTAGAAAGTAATAGACATATATTAAGACAAGTGTGGCTTCTAAATTAGTGAACAGAAAACAATTTCTTGAAGCCTATTTCACTACTGTTTTAGTTTGTCAAAATATGCCATGGGAGAGCGATCAAATATAATTTTAGACAAATCAGAATGTTACATCCCATATCCATTCATTGGAGTGACATAATGCACATTAATATACAAAGCCTTTTGACACATTGTACACAAATTGTCAGTCTTTGTAAAACCTACTGGTTCACAATAATTTCATCTCAGGGAAAGAGGTTTTTCTTATAACACATAGTAACTCATAGGAACAGAGTCCTGCCAGGTACCCTTCTGAGCATGTTGTAGTAGCAGCCTGCTGTTGGAGGGGAACAGGTTGCTGATAGAGAGATTTTAAACCATGTATTAGAACAATTTGAAATCTGTGTTTGGATTCTTCATCGAAACATTTGCTCAGCTATTATATCTTGAAGATTTTCCTAATTCCCCCATTGCCTGGGCTCCAGCTCCTATTATTTAGTAAGATCTGTCATTCTACTTCCTAAATATGTCAACAGATCAAAGGTGTCTTGCTGGTCATTGTAACCTTCCTTGAGTGAAAAACTTCCTGGAGTCATATCATCAGGAAAGGTCACTCTGAGAAGTTGTTAAAAATATCTTCAGTGACAGAGACATGTTGCCCCTGCAACTGTAGGTGGATCTCAGTGAAGGAAAAAGAGAGGGGTGATATCAGCACAGGAATAAAAAGGAGTCTTTCCTCCTTTCATTCATGTTACTCTCAAAAATTTGACAGCTGTTTTGAAACCTCTCCAGCAGTGCACAGAGACAGAAAATGAATTAATTTATTTAAACAATTAAAGGTGTTAAATATCACTAACTGTGCATAATTACAGTTCAGTGATTATACTAAGCAAAACATAATTTACAATTTAAATTATTAACTTTGGATTCATCACTAATCTATGTGACTCAGTGAAAGATAACATTTTTAGGCACCTATCACTCAAAAAATTGGATGTCAGTGTCTTTCCATCAACTTTGTTGAGGTCACAAACTTATTTGCAATGCAACCTTTGGAGAATATTGATGAACTGTTTGTTAGTCGCCAGCTCTGACCACTGATTGCAAGAGGTGTCATCATGTCAGGGGCAGTCTTGCCTCTGCCCCAAGGACTACATGACATTTTTGCATAAATTGAGCTTTCTCTGCTCAATAGCTTACATGCTACTATACTTTTTTTTTTCTTTCCTTGCTGTCACTTCTCAGCCATCAACAGTGTTTCACAGTGCTTCAGCTTGCCAAATAACAGAGTTTCGTGATGTTTTCTATGCCTGACTTGTTTGTGATCACCCTGCTTCAATTTATCAGTCAGTATGTGGTTTGGCTTCCTGTCATTCGGCCTCTCTTACAGACTAGCCCCATAATGCTGAATTGTAATGCCTGTGACTCCATTGCCACTGGGCTCACAGTGTATCACAACTGAGGAATTGTCTGAGATTTTGATATTAAATAGAAAGTATGAGCTGGAAGCTACAAGACAGTACGCTATCTGTTAGTGTGCCAAAGATGTGCTCACTTTCCTCATTAGCTTCTCTAGCTCATCTTTGAGCGTATCATTTGATTGGCACTTTGCTAAACCAACACATTTTCATGACCAATTTTAGCTAAGAATTGTCAACACCTTCTCTTCGCTGGTATTGGATCTTCTTGATAGTGTGTGGTAGTGTTAACCTGCAATACTGCAAACATTGTGCATCTACAAATGGGCATCACTACACAGTGATTCTTGAGGATATGTCTCCAGGATATGGCAATAACACAGACTCCTGAGAGAAAAGTAGTTGTAAAAGAATTTTGAGACACTTGAAATGGAAGAAATAGCCCTTTACCCAGTTACTATCAGTGGTGACTAATTTGAAGCTGATTATTCAGTAAACCAAGAAAAAAACAGATTTAAGTTTTGGAAGGCAAATGAGTACAGACAGTCACAAGGTCTGACACCATAGCACAGCTGGGTGTCCCATTGTTCTTTCCCAAATGATAAATAATACAGTCATGTTATTTGCTAGATTGATCTGTTTTTATGACTGACGTTATTGTTGTCTCATCTTGTGAAAAAATTGTGTTTTCTTTGGTAGTCCTATGTAAATATCTGTTCTTTTAATCAATTTTATGAAGAATTTTTTCTAATCTAAAAAACTAAAAAAGCCTGCTCATCCTTTACTTATCTTTTAAAAAGGAGTGACAGAATTCATACAAAGAAAGCAAACCACTTGATATTTTTCTTACACAGCAATAATTATTATTTATATTATGGTATTTCATTCTAAGTTTTCATCAATTTTATCAGTGATAATGTGTAAAAAACAGAAGACTCTATGGCTGTCATTATTACTGACAGAAAGATCTTATTATCTTTTCCCTGTGTGCTTTCAAAGTATCTTAGAGAAGCTGTATGCCTCTCCGTTTTGAGAATTTCATTGACTATACATAACTCATAAAAGGGCTAGTATGTAGCATTTTAAAGCTAGATTCATATTGCCTTGTTAGAAAGAGTAACATATTAGAAAACACAGAAACAGTTAAAATAGTGTTATTTGTGGTCAGTTTCCTTATTTCATGGTTTTGTTCCCTATATTGGAATATTATTTGTTTTATGTCATTAAATATATATATTACCATTCAGAAATTGTATCTATTTTTGTCTTGAAATACCACAGAGAAACTTGTGCATAGTCAAAATTCTTCATGCTAATTTCCTACTTTTTAATTATATAATTATATAATTCTAAGAAGACAGCAATACTTTCTACCTCCCCTTCCCCCTTCCTCCCTCAATGTACCTTTCCTTCCTTTATTTTTTTTAATTTTTGCAAAAACATAATTTCAAGCCACTGTGACAATCACAGGCTTAATGCAGCACTAACAAGCAAGTTGTTATCAAACACCAAGCAGGCATTTAATGCAAAATCAATACGATGCATTCATATCAGACAAAACAAATAACCTAAACTGTACAACTGGCCCCAAGGCTTACAGTATTCAAATTTCGTATCATTTGCTGTGTTAAAAGACAAGAACATGGGTAGTCAAGCAATGATATCACACATTGACAATGGTTACTCCAGTGCTGCTAGGATTAGGTCAATTATGTGGTTTCTCCTTTAGTGTGATTGGGCTCATACAACTTGGCAATTAGAAAGACCTAACAGTGTTCTGGCTTCTGTTTATTTTTAAATAATGTATAGGGGAACTTCAAAAGTTCATGGAAAAACTAAAAAAGATGTTGTTTTGGCACAAAGATTTTTAAAATACATGCATAGTTTTTTCATAAGACATTATTATCAATGAACTTTTCAAAAACCTGTTAAGGCATGGTTTGCAAATTTTTGCACTAACACAAAATTGCCTTTTAATTTCACAGTTTCCACATACCTTTTGAAGTCCCTTATACTATCTTTTTCTCCAGCCATGGTTACAATTGCATTACTCTGGTAATTATTTATACTACTTTTATTCCTAAAAGGTGTTCTAAAAGAAAATGCCTGGCATATAGGATGTTAACCAGGGTTACAGGAACAAAGAATTCAATGAACAAATAAATTTAGAAAAAGAAAACTTACATTCAGCAAAGCTACACATATGTCTTTAACAGAGCACTTCAAAAACCTTTAGTATGCTAATATGCTTTCTGAATTTCTGTGATACCGTGCAGGATTGCCCAAATGTATTTTCCCATAAATGCCTTATTGGAAGCATCTTTCAGACTATTTGTTCTTTGGAATGTCTTTGTCAAAAGCTGCCATAGCTAATTAACTATAGATCCTCTGGGTCCCCTTAATCTAAGCAATGATTATAATTTTCTTTGCAAAATGTAGAGCAGTATATGATCAGCAACTTGTGTGTATTCAGAACTGAACCAAGAATTCTGTTTTTTGTTTTTTTCTCTCTTTAACTCTAAGAGTTTCCAAAGACATTTTCTGCTGTGGGCAACAGAGAGCTTTAAAGTTGTACCAGGTAGAGAAGTTGTAAGCCCATTCAGTGTTCGAGTTTACTCTTATTTCTGACCATACAAGCAAATGCTCTCTGAGAGGGAGTATTTGTTCTTGTATAGAATAACTTACTTTTTGATAGCTGTTATTCGGCAATGATTAGTTTTGGTGAAGTTCATCATATTAGCACGTTGTAAACTGTGATGTAGTGACAAACAATTCCACTCTTAGTTAACTCGGCAGAAGTCTGCTTTACCTTATCTATATGCAATAAAGACCCTGCAATACGCCAGGACTATTCTGTTCATGTAGAAAATCCAGACCGCTCAGCCAGGAGACTACCATGTGAGTTACTACAGAGGAAGAGAGGACTTAAAGAAAGGTGTCAGAGATTTGCACAGTCTTTGCTAATAAAATGTTTCAGTTCTGAGTGAAAACAAATTATGTGTAAATTTAATCCAGAATCCATGCACTCGATAAACTGGTCCCTTGCTATTTTTCTCTTTAGGTTGACTGGACAGTGGGAATAGTTTATTGAATCCATTCTGTTGTATTAGATCCTAAAAATAACTAATTTCTTCTGGTAAGACTTATCAACATTACTTATAATTTATTTTCTCCCATGTGCTGGAGTTTTATTTTTCACTTGATCATTAGCCATATTCAATTCCTGTTTTGTGAAATATGCTGAATCCATCATTTACAATCCTTGCATACAAGACACACAGTGAGCTTAAGAAGGGTCAATTCTAGTTTCCTTTTCCAACTGAGGAAATAGTTATGACTCGAACATATCAATAAATCCACAGGATCCTTAGCCAATATGACCATATTGTTGGTATATACTTCTCTAGTCAACACACAAGTCAAGACTATTCTAAAATTACACAGCGAAATAAGTTGGCCTTCGGTTTCATTTCACTTGTACATTTTTACTCACTGTTCATACTTATCCTCTGCTGCCACTTCACTTGGATGAGCTATTTTTATCATATGTACTAGAAGCCAGATTAAATAAATATTTATAGCATCTTTTGCCAGCAGGAGTCATCAATGATCCAATAGAGAAAGTAAAACAGTGAGTGACTATAAATATTAGAACAGAAAACACAGTTATTCTTTATATCTAGACTGACAAGAGCCCACACTATGTCAGTTCTAATCCTCCCTTGTTGTTGTGTAACTTGGAGCTAGACACACAGTCTTATTATTTATCTCCCATTCTAACAGTGGGGAATTGCGTCTTAATATCTCGAATTTTTCTCAGTCCTTCCAAGTAGTAACATTTCTTAACATAGCTCTTTACATTGACTCCAATAGAAACTTCATTTTCTTTGTTTTTTATTTATTTATTTATTTATTTGAGAGACAGAGCTACAGAGAGAAGGAGAGACAGAGATATCTTCTGTCTACTGGTTCAATCCCCAAATGGTCACAATGGCTAGAGCTGGATAGATCTGAAGCCAGGAGCCAGGAACTTCCTCCAGATCTCCTACATAGATGCAGGGGCGCAAAATACTTGGGTCATCCTCCACTGCCTTCCTAGGCCATTAGCAGAGAGCCGGATCCTAAGAGGAGCAGCTGGGACATGAACTGGTGCCCATATGGGATGTTAGCACTGCAGAAGGAGGCTTAACCTACTATGCACAGTGTCAGCCTCAGAAACTTTATTTTCTATTAGCTCATTCTCATTTACTTTCGCTTAGTGACATCTGCCTAACAATACATTCTTTTTTTTTTTTTTTTTTTTTTGACAGGCAGAGTGGACAGTGAGAGAGAGAGACAGAGAGAAAGGTCTTCCTTTGCCATTGGTTCATCCTCCAATGGCCGCCGCGGCCGGCGCGCTGCGGCCGGCGCACCGCGCTGATCCGATGGCAGGAGCCAGGAGCCAGGTGCTTTTCCTGGTCTCCCATGGGGTGCAGGGCCCAAGCACCTGGGCCATCCTCCACTGCACTCCCTGGCCACAGCAGAGGGCTGGCCTGGAAGAGGGGCAACCGGGACAGAATCCGGTGCCCTGACCGGGACTAGAACCCGGTGTGCTGGCGCTGCTAGGCAGAGGATTAGCCTAGTGAGCTGCGGCGCCGGCCAACATAACAATACATTCTTAAGTGGGGATGTAGGGGCTGGCTTTGTGGCAGAGCTGGTAAACCTACCATCCTATAAGTACGCAGGTTTGTATCCCAGCTGCTCCATTCTGATCCACCTCACTGCTAATGGCCTGGCAAAAGCAATGGAAGGCAGACCAAGCACATGATGTCTCTGGGACCCATGTGGGAGACCTAGATGAAGCTTCTGGCTCCTGGCTTCAGCCTGGCCCAGTTCTGGCTGTTGTGGCCATTTGGAGAGTAAACCAACAGCTGGAAGATATCTCTGTCTCTCCCTCTCTCTGTCTTTCTCTTTCTTTGTAACTTTGACTTTCAAATAAGTAAATAAATCACTTTTAAAAATGATATAGGATGTAATACAACAATATACCAAAATAATAAAAGGCTCTGAATTTAGAATATTTTTGCAAATCCCACGTCAACAGGTCAGTGTGTATAAGCCTTAATTTTTTTTTTTGGACAGGCAGAATTAGACAGTGAGAGAGAGAGACAAAGAGAAAGGTCTTCCTTTTTTTTTCCGTTGGTTCACCCCCCAAGTGGCCACTATGGCTGGTGCATTGCAGCCAGCACACTGCACCGATTCAAAGCCAGGAGCCAGGTGCTTCCTCCTGGTCTCCCATGCGGGTGCAGGGCCCAAGCACATGGGCCATCCTCCATTGCACTCCTGGGCCACAGCAGAGAGCTGGACTGGAAGAGGATCAATGAGGACAGAGCCGGTGCCCCAAATCGGGACTAGAACCTGGTGTGCCGGCACCGCAGGCGGAGGATTAGCCTAGTGAGCTGCGGCACCAGCCAATATAAGCCTTAATTTACTCATCCGAAAAATTGTAATACGCGGCTTACTGAAACAAATATTTTTCACAATCTTAGATGTCCAATATAATGTGAAAATGATAATATTAATAATTGAGTTACACTTTCTTTTCCAAAATTGGGCATGGACATATGTCCTAAAAGCAATTGCTAAAAAGTGGAATAGTTTTTTTTTTTTTTTTTTTTTTTCAGTTCCATGAGCAGTATAGGCTGTAGAATACAGTCGCTCTACCTAATGACTTAATAGACTCATTTTTATATCCATCTAGTTTATCTTTCTTTAAATCAAACACCTTTATTTTAAATTTATTTATTAGAAAGGCAGAGTTACACAGAGGCAGAGGCAGAAAGAGAGAGAGAGAAAGAGAGAGAGAGAGAGGTCTTCCATCTGCTTGTGCATTCCCCAGATGGCCGCAATGGCTGGAGCTGTGCTAATCCGAAGCCAGGAGCCAGGACCTTCATCTGGGACTCCAATGTGGATGCAGAGGCCCAAGGACTAGGTCCATCTTCTACTGCTTTTCCAGGCCATAGCAGAGAACTGGATCAGAAGCGGAGCAGCCAGGACTCGAACCAGTGCCCATATGGGATGCCAGCACTGAAGGCGGCAGCTTTACTCATTACACCACAGTGTCAGCCCTGAACACCTTTTTTAATCTCAGAAGGATGCAATTGCGAATTAAGGTAAAGTTACTTTCGATTAACGAAATTTTGTAAATGCAAATTTAATCTTTAAGATAGTGTTTGTGGCTCTAAGAAATTGAAAGTGTTATAATTAAATAATTCTTGAGTCCATTCTTAAGAGAATACTTAACAAATAGCAATAGAAAACTTTATAAAATTATTTATGTTGAACAACTAGCACTATATTTTGATTGACTTTTGATTCTCTTTAGCATACAAGCTACATATTCTTCTCCTTTTAAAAGGTTTTTGTTTCATATTTGCCTTGATTATACTTATTTTCTCAAACTTGAACTACCTGAACAAAGAGTTTGCTATTGCAATTGTCAACACCATAGAATATCTGGCTTTTCCCTTAGTTATAGCATTCTGGTAATTTTTGTCACAATTTCCAATATAACCTTGTTCATTTCGTATCACACCTGGAAACAACGCATATATTCAGTCAAATATTCAAACTTTTTTTCACATGTGATGACATATTAAAAGAGAAATAATCAGGAATAATCATTGTGATACAATGAATAAAATTGATTTGACTATTTTTCTTAATTATAAGCTCTTTGTCAATATTTTGTTCAAAAGTTTTGAATTTCTAAGCACATATATATTGTATAGCATTTATTTATAATAAATACATACATATATTCCTAAAACATCTATACATAGTATATAGAGTCAATATAAAATAAAATATACATTTATTAAAATACTTACAGAAATTAAATTGTTTTTCAGATAGTATGATTGTTCTTGTATAGAAACATGTACCATATTACAGCCCCAAAATCAAGAGTTTTAAAAATGTTGCTGTTTTTTGTATATGACTCATAATATACACGAAGAGACTGAATGCTTCTACTTTATTTTAGTTATCCATGCTGCGAGTAGAGGATTATAGCAAAGGATTATATTTTTTTCTGGAAATTCACAAGAGCATGCGCTTTATAGGTTTTGTTGTCAAATTTTCCAAAGCACAGCTCACACTGAGCTCCCTGTTTTGGCTTTTCTTCTCAGTGACAAAATGGGGAAAAATAGAAAAAAAAAATGGGCTGGCCTTTACTTGCTTCAGGCATTTTCCCTGCTTAGATGCCAGTTGCTCTAATTTCCAAGTATGGGTCTAAAGCTACAAAAAAATGAAAAAAAAAATAGTATTAAGGAATTCTCTTTCTCTCCAGATCTTAATCTTCATTTTTGATTGTATGCTCTTTAAGTCTCTCAATGAAAGGATTTATATAAGTGGTCCCTATAGTGTTTATATTTTCATGGCAATAAGAATAAAATGTATATATATCATAAGTTAAGTTGTATCTGCCTTCCATAAGTTTTAAACCATAGTGTTCTACTACCAAGCCCAAATTTCAACGTTTCCTCTGTCTAAAGATTGACTATGTAAATTGTATTTTCACATTTTGATTGCTCTTCTGTATGTTCAGTGGCTGTGTAGATTTGTGGGAAAGGAATATGTTAATCATTTTATTTGCATGTTACACCCACTAAAGGGCTATACTTCTGTTAACACGGTAGATGAAGGAAGCTATGATATAACCTGCATAGGACAAGGTGAAGGAATTTATTTATTTATTTATTTATTTATTTTTATTTCAAAGGAGAAAGTGACAGACAGATGGACAGAAAGAGAAAGCATGAAGGTGGAGGGGGAGAGAAAAAGAGATTGAGAGAGGGAGATCTGTCCTCTGGTCCACTTCCCAAGTGCCTTCAACATTTAGGGCTGGACCAGGCCGAAGTCAGGGATCCAGAACTTCATCTGGGTCTTCCATGTGGTGATAGGGACCCAGGTACTTGAGCTATCATTTATTGTCCCCAGGTTGTATTTTATCAGGTAGCTTGATCATAAGTGAATGAATCATAAATCAAACCAGCACAACAAAAAGTTTACTGCAATGTGCTTCCCTCACTTAACATTTAAATTATTTGAATAGCATCACTTGAAGCAAAATAATAAAGGAATTCTTATTTATGCATACAGATTTCTTGGGTATTTGTACATATCCATCTATAAGTTCATAAATGTTTCACATGGTTTTAAATATATCAATTGTAACTTTGATGTTTTTTCTTTAAGTATATGTGTATTTGACTATTAAAATTCTTTAATCTCGAGAATTTATCCTTCACAAAATAAATAAAAAAAGCATACTGATTTTAATTCGAGGACATTGTAATACAACAAAAGCAATACAGAATTTCCAAACCTAAATCCATAGGTTTGGATTGAAAAATCCATGAAAAATCATCTGACAGTATATTTTGCCTGCTGTGCTGTAGTCTACTTAATGTTAACATTGGCTCCAAGAGGTTTGTTTTCAATTACCTCCCACAAGATTTCTGTTTTCTATTTAGTCTCAACTGACTGACATACTAAATTATGCATGATCTAGTCAAAAGGATCAGTTAAAATTTTGGAACTCAGTCATCATCTTTACTTTGTGAGTTGACATATCTCACATCATTTTTATGTTTTCTTTATAAATGGTGTGACCGTTAGGCTTTCTGTAATGTTTATCTCTCCATCCAACTAATTAGTAATGGTCATAGTCTGAGAATATAAAGATCCATTCAGGAAACTTTGAAGAACTTTAAAATTAAAAGATTTCTAGTGGATGGAGGTTTAACTAATACCTAACATTTCTCAGCGCAGTGTGTGTGTGAGTGTGTGTGTGTGTGTGTATGTACACACACATATATATGCATCCAGATATTTCTTTCAATTACATGTACTATTAAGATCTTACTTTTATTTTAAAATGAAATAAAAAAAGCAATTAGCAGGATCTTCTCTGACATACTTCTTTTTTTAAAAAAAATATTTATTGGAAAGTCAGAATTACAGAGAGAGAGAGAGAGAGAGAGAGAGAGAGAGAGAGAGAGATCTTTCACCCACTGGTTCACTCCCCAGATGGCCACAATGGTCAGAGCTGGACCAGGAGCTAGGAGCTTCATCTAGATCTCCCATGTGGGCAGGGAGGGCTTAAACATTTGGCCTAATTCTGCTGCTTTTCCTAGTCCATTAATAGGAAGGTAGATTAGAAGTGGGGAAGCCAGGACATGAACTGGTACACTATGAGATGCCAGTGGTGCAGGCAGTGGTTTTACGTGCTCTGCCACAATGCTGACCCCTAAATATTCACACTTTCAAGCAAAAATACAAACGAAAATAAAAGCAAATACCAAAGAGAAGATTTCTTACATATTATTATCACTCAACTAATATTAAACTGAAGACACTTGTCACACACAAATATTCACAAGTGAAAGATACACTGTACACCATAGTCAAATGCTGTAAATAAAGTATATTTAAAGAATTTCAGTTATGAATGAAAGAGTATTAATAGATACGCATCAAACCATAACAAAATACTTCCATCATTCTTGCTTACCCGGAGAATAAGAGACCTAAATCCTGGGTTAATGATTATTACTTTAACCTGAGCCCCATGTGTTCTTCCTAAAACTTATGTTAAATTTAATTTCTATAAAATCTTTTTAATGCCCATCATCCTTTCCATGAAGCAATGTGGAATCCTGTGAACCAATGTTCCTTGGAATCATTTGTATTTTGCTTTGCAACTGTAACTATATATACAATTGCTTCCTGCCAAAGAAATTTTCAAAATATTTATCTATCAACGGGTCATACTCCTCACAAAGAATTACTTCCCATATATCCAAAGATCACTTCAATAGACTTTTACAAATTATCTGAATTTGCTAAAATTTCAAAATTCTCCCTTCATATTTGTTCCATTAATACAGTTAAAATAAGCAACTAAAATACTTATTTGAGCTAGGAAAGTTTTGATACTTAAAATGAGGAAAACACAGTCATGAAGAAAAATGATCTAATTTTTTGGCAATCAAATGACTATTTGGAATCACACCTTAAATAAAGTAGAATCTCAGTTACACTTATCCTCTTCTGCTGAAAGTAAACACATGGAACTATTCTTAAGCTGTTACAAAATCAGAGATTATAAAAGTCTCATTTTAACCTTGACATTTTTGTATACAGACATTTCCTACCTATATTAACTTTGAAAAAAAAAAGTTCTGGCTTTTCAAATTAACTGCAACACTGTTAGGATTATGTGATTAGTCATCTAGAAACAAAATACTTTCCTTTGATGCTCTTTTTTATTACCCTATTAAGATGACTTTATTTAATTCTTTTCTCTTCTATCTAGATTATTATTTTTGGCTATTTTTATTAACAATTATTTTATAAAAGTATAGCTATACCTAGCACCTCATTATTACTGCTCTGTTTTATTTTTCTGCACAAAACTCAGTCTTCATTATTGCTCATGATTTTGGCAACCACACTTAGGTTTCTTGCTTCTTTAATATGCTTTTTTCTTTAAAAAAAACTTTTATTTAGTAAATATAAGTTTCCAAAGTACAGCTTATGGATTACAATGGCTTCTTCCCCCCATAACTTCCCTCCCACCCGCAACCCTCCCAACTCCCACTTCTAAACTTCATCTGCATTCATCCTCTCTTTCTTACATTCAGATGGATTTACCTGACTTGTAAGTGTGTTCTTGCATGCTATTTTCCCATTGTCTTTGATAATACCATACACACTGTAATACCAGATTTTCATTCTCTTATTCACAATTCTCAAATTCAAAATACTCTTAAACCTCTAGCTGGTGACAAGTGTAATCCTACAAAAGTGCTGTTATTGACATGAATTGTCCTTCCCCCTAAAATTCGAGAGTGCTATTCTACTGTAGACATATGTCTACATATTCTGTGGTAGACATATTTCTACATATTTTGTAGACAAAATTCGCAGCATCATCTATTGTAGACATATTTCCCACACCCTCAGAAAATATTGTACTCCGATGCAGCATATTATATGTATATGATGGGTCTTCAAAGTGCTCATGGGAAATATATATTTTGAAAAAAATGTATACAGTTTCACACCAAAATAAACTTCTACTGATTCCATTTTCCATGAATGTTTTTAATTTCTTCTTATAAATTATGTTTGCTTTCTTTGAATTTCTTATTTTAATGGTTAATTAGTTTTTAACATATTTAATGTGATTTGCAGGCATAATTCTAAGAACATAATGATAGCTCCTTTTACCCTTCCTCCTTCCCTTCCATACTCCTTTCTTCTCACTTTCTTTTTTTTTAGTTTTTCAGATAACATATCTTAAATTTACATTACAGTAAAAAGGCTCAATATTTCACTGAATAAGAAGTTTAGCAAGTTAAAATTAGAAAGACCTTACTTTAGTGGGAGAATAGACAATGGCTATAAACAATAATTAAATGGAAAAATGACCATTTCACCTCCACACAGATTTTTTATCCACTGGTCTCCACAAATGCTGTCATCAGCCAGACTGACCCAGTCTGAAGCCAGGAGCATGGAAGTCAATCGTGGCTGAGACCACAGCACTTCAGTCATCACCTTCAGACTCTCAGGTTGCACACTAGCAGAAAACTTTATCAGAAGTGAAGATGTGACTTAAACTAAGGCACTCAACTATAGGATGCCCAAGAGGCATCCTAAAAACTGTACCAAATGCATTTCCCCAAAATTGCAGTATTTTTGGTTTGGAGAGTTACCTTGACCTAGCAAAGTAAACTTTGTCCAATTCAACCGGTAAAAATTTTTTTTCAACAGTTTTTTAACATTACAGGCATATGTCTGAAAACCAAATAATGAGATAATACTGAAACTGATTAGAGAAACTCAACATTTTCCAATCTAGAAAGCAATGATTTCTATTACCATGGACACCTTCATCTCAAACTTTGACAAGGAAATTAAAACCACTATTTTAAAAGTTCTGAATGAAAAAATAAAACCTGTATTAACTCCTAATTTCATAGATAATAAAAATGCTCTATAAAATATAAGAGAAATAAGGACTTCAGCTAAAAGAAAACTAAGAGAAATCTGTCTCTGCTCTACAAAATTCCCTGAGGAAGTTTTTCCAAGTTGAATGAAAAATTATAGCTGAAGAAAATTTTGGAGAACTTAACTAATAAGTGTGAAATGGTCTTGGTTAAAACTTGTTTTACTTTTAATTCATTTAAAATATATATGGATATGTGGAATTTTTTAAAAAATGCGTAACATTGATTGGTAACAAAATTCGTGTGGTAACTCTTGTTTAAAAGAATTGATTATAGAATTGAATTCTAAAAATTGTTTGAGGACTGAGAGATCACCTAAAGTCGGTAAAATAAGTTTCCCTGTTTCGTTTTTCTTTGTCTCTTAGAGTCTTTCACAGTTCCTGAAATAATTCCCTTTTTCTAAGAAAGAAAAAAAATAACTGGAGTAACATGTATCTGTCCAGCTTAGCTTCAATGATGTATGATTTTTACTTATAAAAACTGCTACATAATTCACCTATAACCAAACATAGTTTGTTCTGAAATCCATAGTAATGATTCTTCTCTCATTTGTGAAGATTTCTTCAGCTCCATGAACCTCCCATAGAGATAGAAATTATATTTAGAAGGAAGACTAAATGCCAAGAGCAAATAAATTATGCAACAAAGAAATTATCAATAAGTGAAGATAAGGAGAGCAAGTGATGCAGTTACTTTACAGTCTTATCCATACTAAACTCTTACTATGCTTTCCACATCTGTAAGATGAAAGAACTAGATTAGATAGAGATAAAAGTCTTTTATTCTTGGAATTTCATTATTATGATAATAGACTCCATTGTTGGGCATATGTTATTTCTCATTCATTACTGCATTTGAACTTCATTAGAAACATAAAGTGTATACAGTTATATAAAACTGAATGTCAGAGAGTTACCTTTCCAAATAGGAGCTAGCAATTTAAACAAAATCAGACTTTAGATCTTTGAGTTTTGTTTTATGAATTTGTGATTGCAGTAATCAATGTTAAGTCAAAATTATGACATGTTACCAAGATTGAGGTCAAAGTCCACTTGGTGACCCAGTCAACATTTATGAAACCCTTCACATGAGAATTTAAGTAAGTTAATTATGAGACAGCAGGCCACTGGGTAGTGTTCCGTTGAAGGAATAATGCCTATGACGTTTGTGGCTTCAGGAAAATCCAATTCCACTGAAAATGTTTGAAAAGCTAATAAAGGAATTTCCTTAAGCTTTTTTTTCCCCTTAAGTATCAGTAACTCTTAGAAGATTTTGAAACAAGATATTTTCATCATGATGATTTATCCATGAACTTCGTTTAGCAAAGCAAATTTTGGATCTTTTCAGGAGTCATACGTTAGGAAATAATGTTTATTTAACTAGTACATTAATAGAAAAGAAAGGGTCCATTTCAAATTATATAGTAAATCAGAGATATATGCATCTGAATATTCCTATTTGATTAATTTTCATGCTATATACAACTATAATCTATTCCAGATGAAAAATTTCTGAGTATGAAAGGAGTAAACTATACAATTTTAGAAACCAGTTAAGAAAACTTAAGTGTATTTTGTAAGTAAATAGTCATGACTTCATTCATTGCATCTGGGAGGGTTTGTCATACTTTTGTTGACGATTAAGGTAACTATAATCAATATTTTAGAGGGAAATGATACACTGAACAAAGAAAAACACTCATGAGTAACAGTCAGAAGAAAAGAAGCTTTACATTTGTTCCTCAGCCATCAATCATTTAATTTTTCTTTCACTTTAAGCATCCACTCACTGTTTTTGAATTTCATATCGGCTAGCTTAATGCAGCTTCCTTCCCCTCAAGCATAGTAGATTAGTAATAATTGGTTCTTTGCAAAGAATGAAGAGTTTTGTTTAAGCAGATGTAAATGGATTCCATAGAAGATCAAAAGGATGATCTCTTATGGAAGATATTCATGTGCAAAAAATAAGTAACCACAATTCAAAAGGAAACAGAGTTTAAATATAATTTTTTAAAAAATCTATGTTAAAATGTCATGTAAATATATATTCTATTAAATCCTAATGCACACACACAATGTTAGTACTACAGATGAATGATTTAAAAATACATTTTACAAAGTGAAACTTCTGCAAAATAGTTTTTAAAGTGAGAACAATTGGTCATGAGTTGGTGACAATACATCATTACCGTTTAATTAGCCTCATATAAATCATGCAATGTTTATAAAACAAATTAATAATTTAATCTTGAAAGACAAATTTGTGTACACTATTGTAATGTTACTTATTATGCAGCTTTAATTAAAACCTACTACTTCAGTAAATAATTTATAGGTCTGAATATCAATTTCAAGCTGTTTCTAAGACTTCACAAATAAATTGGCTTTTTCCATTCTCATAGCAACAAAAGAATAAAGAACATTATAAACAGCATATTACCAAAGGCTTTTTAAAAATATTTCTTTGAGAAGTAGCAAGACAATGAGAGAAGGCAAAGGAGGATGTGAGAGAGAGGGAGAGACAGAGAACAAGGGAGACTAAGTTCACTCCCTGGTTCACTCTCTTAATGTCCACAATGACCAGAAGCCCAGAACTCAATTCAGGCCTCCTAGATGGGTAGAAAGAGCCCAATTATTTCAGCCATCACCACTGCTCCTAATTCTTGAATTACCCATAAACTGAAAGAATCTGATGTGCAGTACTGAATCCAGGTCTGAGTGTAGTATGGTTATCTTTGCCTCCAGCCAAATAGCTGGCCATTACCAAAGACCTCTTAGACTCCACTGTTAGCTTTTGGGCTGGTGAAAAATAATAAGGCAAATAGAGAATTGTTGTGTTTTTTCAGTTGGAAATCACAATTTTTGAGGTTGAAAACCTCTAGCCAACTACATTTTTATATTTGGTCTTATCTTAGATAATAAGAATGAGAAAAGCAATAAAGCTTACTGCAAAAATGTTCAAATTACTTCGATAAAAAACAGCAAATGGTGCAGTTATGGAAAGCTTAAAAAATGTAATCTAGTTATGGAGTCTGAAAATGTCTAGCATGTTGACCTGCAATTACAGAAAAAAGATCTGGTATATTGGTTCCTAATGAGGTAGAGGGCAAGGAAGTGGGAATGAATAATGGGAAATGAGCAGTACAAAGAAAGTAGGAATAAACTCACTGCAATTATATTGTTGGAGAAGATGTCAGAATGATAAAAGCAGTGACATGAATAAAATCTGGGATACCCACTCCTTCCTGGTAGTTTGTATAGGTAAGTAAAATTTTGTAGAAGAAAATGAAGAATAGATGGATATGTACAAATAAAAAAAAAGTCATAAAAACTTATGGATAGAGACAGCATGTAGGTAATAGCAATAAAAGAATTATCAAGAAGTATTTCTTTCAGATCAACTGTCTCTGTACTAAGAATTGATATCGTCAGATTAGGATACATGCCTGAAATTCAGAGAAAACATATTTTTGGGGGAAAGCAAGTTTTCACTTGCTCAAATATCTTCAAATATTTAATATTTTGTAAGATAAATTTCTTTAATATATCTTTGAACTATCACAAATCGCTTACATGTCATATTGGTACAGAACATTCACTTTCTTGCTATATGAGTCCTTTATACACACTTAATCTCATTAGATACACTTCAGTCAACATTCCTTAAGTATTCCCTTCCCAGACCATGGATAATGCAATCACCTCTGATTATTTTATTTCTACCAATTTTTCAGCTCTTGTATCACAGGAAGTCTTTCCTGATTACTCTAAATTACAGTGGGCAAAGTTTGTCAGTTACTAAAAAAAGGTCTCATATGAATAAATGACTGATAAACCAACTCAAAATATTTTTAACTGATAGGAAATGGTATATATTTTTCTATGTCATAAGTTAGCACTTTCTCATATGCAGAGTTTTGAATACAAGCTCTACACATTCAATGTTCTTGGGTTTCTTGTGAAACTCCACTTTATTATTATTAATTTACTCATTTCTCTGTGGAACCATTGGTTTTCCCAACTCCTGACTCTTGCCTAACGTTTGAACATGTTTAACATGAACAGTAAAATTTCAATATATATTGGAAAATTAAATCATTTCCCCTAATTTTCTGTTTAACTTTGTTACTTTATAGTTAAATTCAATGGGTTAATTCACAGACTAAATATATTCATATGAAGTATGTATTAAAGTAGATTACAAATGGATTTTGGTTTTCACATGCAACTTTTTTCAAGCTAAGGACTTGATGATATCAACATTTTAAAAATTAAATGGGGAGACATGAGTATATAAGCAAGAACTGCTCTGAAAGAATAAACACATAACATCATTCTATTTGTGATAGAATATAACTGTGAAGTCAATATTTTTGTGACTAGCCATATGGGATTGTGTGTAGAACACACTAATGCTAAAGAAAAACTACAGTCCTTACTGGAACCCTGGGAGCTAGTGGTTGCATGCACACCCAGTGGAAGTAGAGGGGGCACGTTTATCTCACTCCAACTTCCTCACAACAGTACCTGCTCCCCAGGTGAGAAACAATGGCCACTATTTTGAGTGTGGGTGAGAGATGCAGAGGAATGTGCATATACATGGCAATAGGCAGTACTGGTGTCAGTGTCAGGGAAGAGAGCATTTGGCCAGTGGCTCTTATATATGTATGTGATAGAAAAATCCACAGTCCCCAACAGCTTTGAGCCTGGCTGGGAGGTGGCTGGGCAACCGTGTAGGATGGTGAGACACCTGCAGCCTCCCAGGATCAAGACAGCTAGGTAGATCTACCTAAGGGAACATCAGCCACTCTGTTGACTAGATAGACTGGTGAGGTATAACCAAACCTCTGCACCCAGCAACTGTGGTAGCCTTGTATATTGAAACCACGCAGACTCGTTGATTATATGAGAAGGTACAGGGTGTAACTGGATCTCTGTGCAATCACTGGGGTGTGGCTCCACACACTTGGAACTCCTTGGTTGACTAGAATAGGACATTGCAACAAGAATTCTGTTCACCATGAGTACTGTGCAGATATTATGCAGTTCCGATGGTGGTGCAGATTACTGTTGAATACACTGGAGGCTATCATCTAGGAATTGCATAGTTTGGAGAAGAGGAGTTGAGGAGGTGATTATATCAACCAAGGTGACCATTCCCCACCCCTTCTTTTAACAACAGGAGATCAACCACACTCAACTTAGGTTTTACCCTGGATGCTTGCTCAACCATAGACATTGATGAGAACTCCCTGGCCACACCCACAAAACACCACTTGGTAGTCACTGAAAATGCAGACATTCCATTAAGCCACAGAAGATAGCTCGAAGATAACAGCCATTAGAGGGTAAAAACAATAATCAACTCTACAAAGGCCTAAAAACAAACAAAGAAATTCAAGAAACAAGAATAGAAAGAAACCATAATCCCCCAAAGGAACATAATGGCATTTCAGTATTAGAATGTGAAGATGAAGTGAATGATAAAATGCTGTAAATGGAATTTTAAAAATCAATCATAGATTTACTAAAATTCAATCAGAAGTAAATCCACAAGCTATAGAAAACCATACAGGAAATGGATGAAAATTTTTCCAATGACACTGAGATTTTAAAGAGAAATCAAAATGAAATATTATAATTGAATAACTGAATAGATCAAACAAAAATGTGGTAGAAAGTCCTAACAGCAGATTGACAAGGCAAAAGTAAGAATATCCACAGTAGAAGATAAATCTTCAGAAATCTTACATTCAGACTATAAAAAGAAATAAAAGAAGATAAAAAACTTAAAAACAGGGTTGGAGATTTATGGGATACTATCAAACATCCCAACATACAGGTCTTAGGAATTCCTGAAGGTGTGGAAAAAGAGAATGAACTAGAAGACCCATTTACTGAAATAATTACAGAAAATTTCCCCAATCTGGATAAAGAAAGAGACAATCAAGTAGTGGAAGCACTGATGTGACCAGAAAAGATCTTCACCATGACACACTCTAGTCAATCTCTCCACAGTAAAACATAAAGAAAAGATTCTAAAATGTGTATGAGAGAAATGCCAGATTACTGTCAAATTATGCCTAATCAGACTCATAGCTGACCTCTCATTAGAAACCCTAAAAGCCAGAAGAGAATGGTAAGATATAATACAAGAGCAAAGGGAACAAACTGTCAATCCAGAATACTATATGCTGCAAAGCTCTGATTCTTAAAATAAGATGAAATAAGGACCTGCCATAACAAACAGAAATTGAAATAATTTGTCACCACTAGTCCAGCCTTACAAAGGATGCTTAAGAACGTGCTACACACTGAAACACAGAAAGATAGCAATCATTATGAAAGAATGTAAAGGCAGATATTCCCACAGCAAAAGTACAAAGGAAATCCAAAGTAAACAATAGGAATATTTATAAAAAATAGCAGGGCCAAGTTGGTACTTATCAATAGTTACCTTGAATGAACATGGCCTC
>NC_091440.1:26977228-27087195 GCF_964237555.1 Oryctolagus cuniculus
TAACAGAAAGCAAATAAGGGCATGTGTTTGAGACAAAATAAACTTTGACATAAAATTGTTAAAAGGAAAAAATAAGGGCACTATGTAATGATTAAGGGAGCAATTCAGCAGGATGATATGACTATAATATATGTATACTTATCCATTTACAGGATGCCTGGTTATTTAAAAGATATGTTAATGCATCTAAAGTAGACATTTTCATTAGCAATTTTTAAGAAATTCTAAATCATAAATCACACTAACCAACTGAAGAACAAAAGCCATATGGTTATCCCAATAGGTGCGAAGAAAGCATTTTATAAGTACAATGACTTTTCATGATGAAAACATTAAGAAAAATTAGTATAGAAGGAATATTCCTCTACACAATCAAAGCAATTTATGACAAACTCATGGTTAGCATCCTGTTCAATGGGGAAGAGCTGGAAGCATTCCTCCTAAGCTCTGCAACCAGACAAGAATGCCCACTCTCACCATTGCTATTTAAGATGGTCCTTGATGTTTTAGCTAGAACCATTAGACAAAAAAATAAATAAAAGGAATACGATGGGTTTAGGAGGAAATTAAATTAGCCCTATTCGCAGATGACATGATTCTATATACAGAGGATCCTAAAGACTCCACTGAAAGATTACTAGAACTCAGAGAAGAGTTCTAGTAGTAAAAGAGTAGAAAAAGAGTTCTTGTGGTTCTACTAGTGGTTCTAGTAGAAAAAGAGTTTTAGTGCTAAAGTAGCAACAGATAAAATCAATAAAGAAAAACCAATAGCTTTTGTATACACAAAAATTGCCAGGCTGAAAAAACTTTTAAGATCAGTCCCATATTCGCAATAGCTCCATAAGAATTAAATATCTTGGAAGTTTCTCAAAAATCTCTACAGTAAAAATTACATAATACTAAAGAAATAAATAGAAAAAGACATTAAAAATGGAAAAGTCTTCCATGCTCATGGATTGAAAGAATCAACATCATTAAAATGTCCATAGTACAGAAAGCGATTTACAGATTAAATGTGATCCCAATCAAAATACCAACAACATTCTTCACAGATCTAAAAAAAATGATGCTAAAATTCATATGGAAACACAAGAGAACACAAATAGCTAAAGCAATCATATACAAAAAACAAAGCCAGAATCATTACAATACCTGATTTCAAGACATGTTACAGGGCAGTTATGATTAAAATAGCCTGTTACTGGAACAAAAGCATATGTGTACACCAGTGAAACAGAATAGAAACTCCAGAAATCAACTCACACATCTACAACCAACTTGCCTTTGACAAAGAAGCTGAAGTCAATACCTGGGGCACAGATAGTTTCTTTAACAAATGGTGCTGGGAAAACTGGATCTCCATATTCAGAAGTATAAAACTAGAGCCATACTTTACACCTTAGACAAAAAATCTATTCAAAATGGATCAAAGACTTAAATATATGAGCCGATTCCATCAAGTTACAAGAGACCATTGCAAAACACTGCAGGACATTGACCTAGGCAAAGACTTCTTGTAAAAGATCCCAGAAGCACAGTCAATCAAAGCCAAAATTTACAAATGAGATTACATCAAGTTGAGAAGCTTCTGCACTGCCAAAGAGAATCACTCAGCAAAGTGACGAAGTGACCAACAGAATGGAAGCAAATATTTGCGAACTAAGCAACTGATAAAAGAGTAACATCCAGAATGTATAAAAAGATCAAGAAATCTAACAACAACAAAACTAACAATCTAGATAGGAAATGTGCAAAGGACTTGAACAAGCATTTTTCAAGAAAGGAAATTCAAATGGCCAGCAGACACTTGAGAAAATGTGCAGGATCTCTAACCATTAGGGGGATGCAAATCAAACTCACAATGAGGTTTCCCCTCACTCCAATCAGAATAGCTCTCATACCCAGATAAACAACAAATGAGAGCAAGATTTTGTGGAAAAAGGTACCCTGCTTAAGGGGAAGTGAACTATTGCAACTACTGTGGAATACAGTATGGTGATACTTCAGAAATCTGAATATAGACCTACCATAAGATCCAGTCATCCCACACATGGGAATTCACCCAAACCAAAGGAAATAAACATCTGAATGTGTTATTTGTACCCTCATGTTTATTGCAGTGCAATTCAAAATAGCTAAGAAATGGAATCAACCCACATGTCCATCAACATTGACTGGATAAGGAATTGTGGTATATATACTTTATGGAGTATTATTCAGTTGTAAAATAATTAAATCCTGTCTTTTGCAACATGATGATTGCAACTGAAAACCCATTATACTTAGTGAAATAAGCCAATCCCCAAATAACAGATAACATATGTTTCCCCTTGATATGAGAAAACTAATAGAGTACCTAAAATTGACATTTTGAGATTTAAAGATTGTTTGCAGACCTTGTCTCTTCTGTTGAGGAACAGTTTATTTATTTATTTTTTTGGACTATTTGTTGAACTCTTTTACTCTGTGTGGAATTCACTATAAAGTCATTAAGTGTTGAGGTGGATTTGTTCTGAGAGGAGGAGTGTGGTGGGTGCAAGAGGCGTGGAATCACGACACAGACACCAGGAGATGGGTGAAAGCGGGCTAGAAGCAAGCAGCTTGCAGACTCATTTATTTCAGTTGGTGCAGCAGCTTATATAGCCGAGGCAGCCAATCCGGTCAAGGGGCAGTTTATACCATAACCAATCACTGCCTGTTGCTGGGCAGGCTCCCTTTCCAGTTGGGTTCTGAAGCCATTTCCTGAGTAACTGAGGCTTGCTTGTCAACAGCCATCTTGGCATGGCTTTCTCATTCTACCACAATTAAGTAAACTGAAAATAGAGTTTTTTAAAATTAAAAGTGGGAATGTGAGAGAGAGCAGGAAGTAGGATTGGAGCATGGCTGAGAGGAAGGATGGGAGGAAATTATTGCTATGTTCCTAAATCTGTATGTATGTAATACATGAAACTTGTATAACTTAAATAAAATTTACAAAAAAAAGAATAAATAAGAAAAGAAATAGCTACACTTAAAAGGAAAGAACCATTGATTATAAAGATACTTCTTTAGAATTGAACTTACCTTTTGCTAGGATATTGTAATGATGGCTTTTCATTTCCCTCTTTGTTTCTATTTGTATTAGTTGTATTTTTAAAACAACAAAGACATCATTTTACCACTCATTAACATAGCCCTTTATTTATTAATAAATGTGTAATCATAGATGTTTTTTTCTGTGGTACGTAACCCAGTAGTGCTGTCATTTACTTTCTTGTGTGAAATGCCTTCATACATATATTTGATGTATAATGTCAAACTTTGATATATCAAAGTTTATACAATTGCACATTTTTAGAATGATCATATACTTTGTAAAACATTCACATCAAAAAGTAGGACATAAGGAAAATTATGGAAGTTTCCTTTGGAAAGAGAAACTACAACTGTCATCTATGACTTTGAGTTTCTTTCCTCCAGCTACTCCCTCTGACCTCTGCTTCTTTTTGGTCAGTTTTAAGTTTTTTTTTTTTTTTTCTTATTACCCAACATATCAAATTTACTGGATTATAATTTGGTAGTGCTCTCTCATTAACATTTTTGAGGCTTCTTTGTTCCATATTGATATACCTTTTTTCTATTTCTAATGTTAGAAATGTGTGTTTTCTCCTTACTTCCTGTAGCAATGTTATTAGTTTTTCAAAGTAAAGATATTAAGATTTTAGCTATACCCATATACATTGGCTTTCCATATTACTAATTTAACTGGGTAACCTTATTGTACTTCTCCCATTAACATCCCTAGATTTTACTTACTTTTCATTTTCTTGACCCCAATTATCAGAGTTTTAGTAAGTAAATTTTAGATAATCCTTGAAAAATATTTTTATGTAAATACAAATTCTTTTAAACACTGCTTTCACCATATGAACACAGATCTTGATTTATCACCTTATATTCTTTCAATTAAAATGTCTTACTATGTCTTTCTATTTCTACTTTGAGTAAATCTTCAATCTTTGTATTATTTATATGTATGCCAGCTACTTTACAATTTGTTAGCATTTTTCTATGTTTATTTTTAGAATTTATTTCAATATTAATGCTACTATGGTTAATAATACACTCTGAATAATTTCAGTTATTTAAAATCACCTGGACCTTGATTATAATCTAGAATTTTATAAATATTCCTCATGATCCTGAAAAGAACAAATATTTTATGGTGTTGAAAACTGTATTTCATATATCTTAATTTGGTCTGGTATGTTAATTATATTGCTTATATAAACTCTACTTACATCAATTGTTTTCACTAATGAGAGAAGTATGTTAAAAATGTGGGAAGCAACTCGGACTAGACTAAGTTACTGGAATTAAGACTTATTCTATGCATCTGCTTTCCCACAATATGGCACTGAGAAGGGAGTAACAGCTTCTACACAGCTGCCTCCAGTTCAACCAATAAACTGTAGGACCTGCTCCTGATTGGAGGAGAGCAGCGTACTCGGCGTGTGGGTAGCAGAGTTGGGATTGGTGGAAGAGGACTATAAAGGAGGAGAGAGACAACATGCACCAGGAACATCTAAGGGGAACATCTATCTGAAGGAACACCTGTGCAGCCCCCAGAGAGCCGGCCAGCGGTGTGCCACTCCCCTGCAGAAGTGGGGAAAGTGGCCAGGGGGAACCGCCCTTCCACGGAGGTGGAAGGGACGGTAGCCAACCCGGGAAGAACCAGCAGCAAACCCGGGGAGGGCCGAGCAGGCGAAAGAACAGCGCAGGGTCCTGTGTCGTTCCTCCACGAAGACAGGGAGCGACATAATGGTGCCGTGACTCGGATAGGAAACTTAGGAGGGAAGAAACGGGAAGAAGTGGAAAATACCGGAGAGAGAGAGACTAGCAAAGAGCCTAGGGAAAAGCCGGACGAAAAAGGTGCCGGAAGAAGCTATTGAAAGCCTAGGCATAGACTCGGATACAGACTACGGGGGGAAGCTGGGAGAAATCTCTAAGGTCGAAAGCGAAAGTGAAAGCTAGAACAAACAGACTCGGATACGGACTGTGGGGAGAAGCCAGGAGAAATGAGGGAGGAATATTGTTGAAAAAAAAAAAAAAACTTAGGGAAATATACCGGGTAGAGAAAAATGTTAGGGAAATTGAAGCCGTGGGGGGCAGGCCGAGGCGGAAACGTAAGCCAGCTTGGAATTCTTTAAGTCAGCCCGGGGGGCAAAAGGCGAAAATCTGGAACCAGAGGCAGAGACGTGGGCAGCCAGGTTGGAATCCGTCAGATTAGCCCGGGGAGCAAAGGACGGGAAGCCAGACCGAAAGGCGCAGATGCGTGAGCTAGGTTGAATTCGCCAGGTTAGCCCGGGGAACTTAGATTGAATACCGGTTGTGGTGGAAACGTAAGCTACGTTGTGTGACTCGCGGAAGCCACCGCATGCAGAGAGAGCACGGGGCGTGAATAGATAGGGAACGTGGAGCTAGTGCGAGGCAGTGGTGTAGGCGCGAAGGGGCACGGAGACCGCAGACTGTGCGCACGAAGCCGAGCTGCGCAGAACCGGGAGCCCGCCTCAGGGCGGGCGCTGGGAAGCCACGAAGATGAGAGAAGTGCGGGCTGAAGCGGCTCAGAGCCAGGAAGCCACCGAGAAACAGCCTCGGGGCGGGCGCCGGGAAGCCACAGGGATAAGAGAAACAGAAGTTTAGAAGTGAAATGAGAGAAATAGGAATGCTGGTAGATAGAAGTAAAATAGGAGAAATAGGAATGCCCGGAGGTAGAGAAATAGGGAAAAATAAGGCCTCCCCACAACACGGCAATGAGAGAGCTTGGATTCGGTCTGCCTGATTAGGGAGGTGGTGAGCACCTGTGGGCAACTCTAGCAAGTAGAGCAGAGTGTGTGCCGCGGGGCACCGAAGACAGGTGCGTATCAACGCCAAAAATAAAAAGAAAGGGGGATCTGTGGGGAGCAACTCGGACTAGACTAAGTTACTGGGATTAAGACTTATTCTATGCATCTGCTTTCCCACAATATAGCACTGAGAAGGGAGTAACAGCTTCTACACAGCTGCCTCCAGTTCAACCAATAAACTGTAGGACCTGCTCCTGATTGGAGGAGAGCAGCGTACTCGGCGTGTGGGTAGCAGAGTTGGGATTGGTGGAAGAGGACTATAAAGGAGGAGAGAGACAACATGCACCAGGAACATCTAAGGGGAACATCTATCTGAAGGAACACCTGTGCAGCCCCCAGAGAGCCGGCCGGCGGTGTGCCACTCCCCCGCGGAAGTGGGGAAAGTGGCCAGGGGTAACCGCCCTTCCACGGAGGTGGAAGGGATGGTAGCCAACCCGGGAAGAACCAGCAGCAAACCCGGGGAGGGCCGAGCAGGCGAAAGAACAGCGCAGGGTCCTGTGTCGTTCCTCCAAGAAGACGGGGAGCGACAAAAAGTCATCTAGTATGATTCTTAACTTATTTTTCCAGTATATCACTTGATTGTTTGTTACATATTTGGAAGCCATCTTATAAAGTGTTTAATGAATTCTAAAACTACTTATCTTTCCATTCATTGTTCATTTTCCTTTGTTAAGTTGTACCATTTCTCCTTTTTAATGATATAACACCAATCTTTTTATTTAAGCAGATGAGTTTTTGTTATTTTTTCTATGTATTTAATTCTCCCAATCTTGTACTGTAATGTAATCCCAAGAATATTCCCAGGAGTCCATGCACATATACATCTTTCTATAAACAATGAAATGCAATAATATTTATGATCTGCAATAGTCTTATGTGATCTGTATCTGGTTCATAGAACAATATCTTTTTTTTTTTATTTTTATCCCTATCCTGTCTTTGTGTGTAACAAAATCCCCACCTGATATTGTAGCAGTCCAAAACATCAATTTTATAATTTTATAATTTTTAAATATCACTCTATCCCTTATAAGAAGCATTTCCTCCTTAGGAATGGACACCTTTATAGACAGAGGTTTGTCATAGCAATTAAGATGCTGCTTGGTGTGCCTGTGTGCTTTGTAGAAATAGCTAGTTGGAATCTCTGTTCCCACCCTTATAAAGCTGGTAGCTTGGAGGTATGGCAATGGTTTAACTACTTGAAATTTTGCCACCTACATGGGAAACTCATATGGAACTCCAATTTCTAGATTCTACCTGGTCCAGCAGTTGTGAGTAATTGGAGAGTAAAACAGTGAATGAGAGTTTTAGCTGTTTTTTGTATCTCCCTGCCTTCCAAATAAATAAAATAAACATATAAAATTATCTAATTAATTAATTAACAAACATTTGGTAATATATAATCATTTCTTGGGATGTCTGCATCTTTTTTTTTAAAACTTTTAATTAGTGAATATAAATTTCCAAAGTACAGCTTATGGATTACAATGGCTTCCCCCCCAATAACGTCCCACCCACCAGCAACCCTCCCCTTTCCCACTCCCTCTCACCTTCCATTCACATCAAGATTCATTTTCGATTCTCTTTATATACAGAAGATCAGTTTAGCATACATTAAGTAAAGAGTTCAACAGATTGCTCCCACACAGAAACATAAAGTGAAAAATACTGTTTGAGTACTAGTTATAGCATTAAATCTCAATGTACAGCACATTAAGGACAGAGATCCTACATGAGGAATAAGTGCACAGTGACTCCTGTTGTTGACTTAACAAATTGACACTCTTGTTTATGGCATCAGTAATCACCCTAGGCTCTTGTCATGAGCTGCCAAGGCTATGGAAGCCCCCTGAGTTCACTGACTATGATAATTTTTAGACAAGGCCACGGTCAAAGTGGAAGTTCTCTCCTCCCTTCAGAGAAAGGTACCTCCTTCTTTGATGACCCGTTCTTTCCACTGGGATCTCTCTTGCAGAAATCTTTCATTTACATGTTTTTGTTTTTTGTTTTTTGGTTTTTTTTTTTTTTTTTTTTTTCCTGAGTGTCTTGGCTTTCCATGCCTGAAATAGTCTCATGGGCTTTTCAGCTGGATCCGCATGCCCTAAGGGCTGATTCTGAGGCCAGAGTGCTGTTTAGGACATCTTCCATTCTATGGGTCTGCTGTGTATCTCACTTCCCATGTTGGATCATTCTCTCCCTTTTTGATTCTATCAGCTAGTATTTGCAGACACTAGTCTTGTTTATATGATCCCTTTGGTTCATTATGATCAATTGTGATCAATTGTGATTGATGATCAATTGTGAGCAGAAATTGATCACTGGGACTAGTGAGATGGCATTGGTACATGCCACCTTGATGGGATTGAATTGGAATCCCCTGGAATGTTTCTAACTCTACCATTTGAGGTAAGTCAGCTTGAGCATGTCCTGAATTGCACATCTCTTCCCTCTCTTATTCCTACTCTTATATTTAACAGCAATCACTTTTCAGTTAAGTATCAACACTTAAGAATAATTGTGTATTGATTACAGTATTCAACCAAAAGTATTAAGTAGAACAAACAAAAAAAATACTAAGAGGGATAACATTTTAAGCTGCTCATCAACAGTCAGGGTGAGGGCTGATCAAGTCACCGTTTCTCATAGTGTTCATTTCGCTTTAACAGGTTTCCTTTTTGGTGCTCAGTTAGTTGTCACCTATCAAGGAGAACAAGTGGTATTTGTCCCTTTGGGATTGGCTTATTTCACTCAGCATAATGTTTTCCAAATTTCTAACAGGGATCACTTTTCAGTTAAAATTTAAACACCTAAGAATAATTGTGTGTTAATTACAGAGTTAAACCAATGGTACTAGAACAAAAAAAAAAATACTAAAATGGATAAAATGTAACAACTAGTACAACAGGAAACTGTGATAGTTACGAGAAATCATAATGAAGTGAAGAATTCAATAGATCAAATGAAAAACACATTAGAGAGCCTTACAAACAGAATGGGTGAAGCAGAAGAGAGAATATCAGACTTAGAAGACAGAGAACAGGAAAGGATACAGTCAGACCAAAGAAAAGAAGAGGAAATTAGAAATCTAAAACATATTGTCGGGAATCTTCAGGATACTATTTAAAAACCCAACATTTGGGTTCTAGCAGTTCCTGAAGGCATGGAGAGGGAGAAAGGATTAGAAGGCCTTTTTAGTGAGATACTAGCAGAAAATTTCCCAGGTTTGGAGAAGGACAGAGAAAACCTAGTACAGAAAGCTCACAGAACCCCTAATAAACACGACCAAAAGAGATCCTCACCACGACACGTTGTAATTAAACTCTCCACAGTGAAACATAAAGAAAAGATCCTAAAATGTGCAAGAGAGAAACGTCAGATTACTCTCAGAGGATCTCCAATCAGACTCACAGCTGACTTCTCATCAGAAACCCTAGAAGCTAGGAGGGAATGGCAAGATATAGTCCAGGTACTAAGAGAGAAAAACTGCCAGCCCAGAATATTATATCCTGCAAAGCTATCATTTGTGAATGAAAGTGAAATAAAGACTTTTCATAGCAAATAGAAATTGAAAGAATTTGTCGCCACTCGTCCAGCCCTGCAAAAGATGCTTAAAGATGTGTTGCACACAGAAACACAGAAACATGGTCATCAATATGAAAGAAGGTAAAGGAAGGAAACCTCACAGCAAAAGATCACAGGGAATTCAAAGCATATATTAGAACTTATCTTTGGCAAATGGCAGGGCAAAGTTGCCACTTATCGATAGTCACATTGAACATTAATGACCTGAACTGTCCAGTTAAAAGACACAGATTGGCTGATTGGGTTAAAAAACAAAACCCATCTATTTGCTGCTTACAAGAAACACATCTTTCCAACAAAGATCCATACAGACTGAAAGTGAAAGGCTGGAAAAAGATATACCATGCCAACAGAAATGAAAAAAGAGCGGGCGTAGCCATCTTAATATAGGACAACATAAACTTTACCACAAAAACTGTTAAGAGAGACAAAGAGGGGCACTATATAAAGATTAAGGGATCAATTCAACAGGAAGATATAACAATTATCAATGTATATGCACCTAACTAAAGGGCACCGGTTTATCTAAAAGATTTGTTAACGGACTTAAAGGGAGACTTAGACCCCAATACAATAGTACTGGGGGACTTCAATACTCCACTCTCAGAAATAGACAGATCAACAGGACAGATGATCAACAAGGAGACAGTAGATTTAAACGACACTATAGCCCAAATGGATCTAACAGATATATACAGAACTTTCAATCCTACAGCTAAAGATTTTACATTCTTCTCAGCAGTACATGGAACCTTCTCTAGGATTGACCACATACTAGGCCATAAAGCAAGTCTCAGCAAATTCAAAAGAATTAGAATCATACCATGCAGCTTCTCAGACCATAAAGGAATGAAGTTGGAAATTAGCAACTCAGGAATCCCTAGAGCATACGCAAACACATGGAGATTGAACAACATGCTCCTGAATGAAAAATGGGTCATAGAAGAAATTAAAAGAGAAATCAAAAATTTTATGGAAGTAAATGAGGATAACAGCACAACATACCAAAACTTATGGGACGCAGCAAAAGCAGTGCTAAGAGGAAAGTTTATATCAATAGGTGCCTACATCAAGAAATTGGAAAGGCACCAAATAGATGAGCTTTCAATTCACCTCAAGGATCTAGAAAACCTACAGCAAACCAGACAAAAATCTAGTAGGAGAAGAGAAATAATTAAAATCAGAGAAGAAATCAACAGGATTGAATCCAAAAAAAACATTACCAAAAATCAGCCAAACGAGGAGCTGGTTTTTTGAAAAAATGAACAAAATTGACACCCCATTGGCCCAACTAACTAAAAAAGCATGTTCAATGATGGTTACTCGCCTAGTACAAGACATGGAGAAGAAACTTTTGGACACAGAGCAGATGACACCTCCTTCTGTTTTGTAGTGTATCCTGGTGTCATTTTCTGTGAATGTGATCAGGTAGAATTGTTTTTGTTTTTGTTGTTGGGCTTTTTTTTTTCTTGGTCTCTTTTTTGGTGGGGTGGGGGTGGGCTAAAGCCATAGGAAGAAAAATGTGATGTATGTGTCCAGTATGTACTATTTTGTTTTTGTTTTGCAAGAAGAGTTGAACTATTTTTGATAACAAGAGTAAATGGTGGAAAATGAAAAAAAAAAAAAGAGGAAGAGAAAAGACCCAAATCAATAAAATCAGAGATGAAAAAGGAAGCGTAACAACAGACACCACAGAAATAAAAAGAATCATCAGAAATTACTACAAGGAATTGTATGCCAGCAAACAGGGAAACCTATCAGAAATGGATAGATTCCTGGACACATGCAACCTACCTAAATTGAACCAGGAAGGCATAGAAAACCTAAACAGACCCATAACTGAGACAGAAATTGAAACAGTAATAAAGGCCCTCCCAACAAATAAAAGCCCAGGACCAGATGGATTCACTGCTGAATTCTACCAGACATTTAAAGAAGAACTAATCCCATTTCTTCTCAAACTATTCAGAACAATCGAAAAAGAGGGAGTCCTCCCAAATTCTTTCTATGAAGCCAGCATCACCTTAATTCCTAAGCCGGAAAAAGATGCAACATTGAAAGAGAATTACAGACCAATATCCCTGATGAACATAGATGCAAAAATCCTCAATAATATTCTTGCCAATAGAATACAACAACACATCAGAAAGATCATCCACCCAGACCAAGTGGGATTTATCCCTGGTATGCAGGGATGGTTTAATGTGCGCAAGACAATCAATGTGATACACCACATTAACAGACTGCAGAAGAAAAACCATATGATTATTTCAATAGATGCTGAGAAAGCATTTGATAAAATACAAAAACCTTTCATTATGAAAACTCTAAGCAAACTGGGTTTGGAAGGAACATTCCTCAATACAATCAAAGCAATCTATGAAAAACCTACAGCCAACATCCTATTGAATGGGGAAAACTTGGAAGCATTTCCACTGAGATCTGGTACCAGACAGGGATGCCCACTCTCACCACTGCTATTCAATATAGTTCTGGAAGTTCTAGCCAGAGCTATTAGGCAAGAAAAAGAAATTAAAGGGATACAAATTGGGAAGGAAGAACTCAAACTATCCCTCTTTGCAGATGACATGATTCTTTATTTAGGGGACCCAAAGAACTCTACTAAGAGACTATTGGAACTCATAGAAGAGTTTGGCAAAGTAGCAGGGTATAAAATCAATGCACAAAAATCAACAGCCTTTGTATACACAGACAATGCCATGGCTGAGGAAGAACTTCTAAGATCAATCCCATTCACAATAGCTACAAAAACAATCAAATACCTTGGAATAAACTTAACCAAGGACGTTAAAGATCTCTATGATGAAAATTACAAAACCTTAAAGAAAGAAATAGAAAGGATACCAAGAAATGGAAAAATCTTCCATGCTCATGGATTGGAAGAATCAATATCATCAAAATGTCCATTCTCCCAAAAGCAATTTATACATGCAATGCAATACCAATCAAGATACCGAAGACCTTCTTCTCAGATCTGGAAAAAAATGATGCTGAAATTCATATGGAGACACAGAAGACCTCGAATAGCTAAAGCAATCTTGTACAACCAAAACAAACCAGGAGGCATCACAATACCAGATTTCAGGACATACTACAAGGCAGTTGTAATCAAAACAGCATGGTACTGGTACAGAAACAGATGGATAGACCATGGAACAAAATTGAAACGCCAGAAATCAATCCAAACATCTACAGCCAACTCATATTTGATCAAGGATCCAAAAACAATCCCTGGAGTAAGGACAGTCTATTCAATAAATGGTGCTGGGAAAATTGGATTTCCACGTGCAGAATCATGAAGCAAGACCCCTACCTTACACCTTACACAAAAATTCACTCAACATGGATTAAAGTCTTAAATCTATGACCTGACACCATCAAATTATTAGAGAGCATTGGAAAAACCCTGCAAGATATAGGTACCGGCAATGACTTCTTGGAAAACACCCCAGAAGCACAGGCAGTCAAACCAAAATTAACATTTGGGATTGCATCAAATTGAGAAGTTTCTGTACTGCAAAAGAAAGTCAGGAGAGTGAAGAGACAACCGACAGAAAGGGAAAATATATTTGCAAACTATGCAACTGATAAAGGGTTAATAACCAGAATCTACAAAGAAATCAAGAAACTCCACAACATCAAAACAAACAACCCACTTAAGAGATGGGCCAAGGACCTCAATAGACATTTTTCAAAAGAGGAAATCCAAAGGGCCAACAGGCACATGAAAAAATGTTCAAGATCACTAGCAATCAGGGAAATGCAAATCAAAACCACAATGAGGTTTCACCTCACCCCAGTTAGAATGGCTCAGATTCAGAAATCTACCAGCAACAGATGCTGGCGAGGATGTGGGGAAAAAGGGACACTAACCCACTGTTGGTGGGAATGCAAATTGGTTAAGCCACTATGGAAGTCAGTCTGGAGATTCCTCAGAAACCTGAAGATAACCCTACCATTCAACCCAGCCATCCCACTCCTTGGAATTTACCCAAAGGAAATGAAATTGGCAAACAAACCAGCTGTCTGCACCCTAATGTTTATTGCAGCTCAATTCACAATAGCTAAGACCTGGAACCAACCCAAATGCCCATCAACAGTAGACTGGATAAAAAATTATGGGACATGTACTCTATTGAATACTATACAGCAGTCAAAAACAACAAAACCCGGTCATTTGCAACAAGATGAAGGAATCTGGAAAACATCATGCTGAGTGAAATAAGCCAGTCCCAAAGGGACAAATATCATATGTTCTCCCTGATCGGCGACAACTATCTGAGCACCAAAGGGGATGCCTGCATCTTTTATGAGATATCTGGTTCATATCTTGGCTCCTCCACTTCTGATTTATCATTAGGTGTGCTAATTGACATTCTTCAATGCAGCAGATGATGAGTATTCTTGCCACCTATGTGACAGACCTGGATTGAGTGCTGACCTGCTGATTTCAGCCTGGATCAGACTGGCTGTTGAGGTTATCAGATAAGTGAACCAGAGGATGGGAGATCTCCCTGTGTCTCTCTTTACCTTATAGTAAAATGAAAATAGATAAATTATGCTCTAAATAAACAGAGACAAAAATTTTTAAATATATTTATAGATGATGGAAACAGTTTTCAAGTTTGTTAAGAGAGTAGCACTCTCACTTTATCTCATATTATGGACTCAAATATTCTGGTAATGGGAAAATAGCATTAAATGAAGTTTGCTACAAGAAAGCATACAATGAGTCTAGTGGTATGGCACCTTGGAGTTGAAAGGTTTTTCTCCTAAGCTTACTAGCTTATTCTTCCAGAGTATTTGATGTATTCTAAGATTTCCTGCAACTTTTGGGCAAGAAGAATAATTCAATCAACAAGTCTCAATAAAGTATCCCGTTGGCAGATTTCCTTTCCTGGAAAATGACCTTATTGTTCAGAAACAAAATGCCATGCCTTGGATGTCATGATAGCGAAGAAGTTATTAACAAAATACTTGAGTGGAACTGCTTCCAAAGGCATGGTGGGCAAGGAAAGTGACATTCTCCAGGATAAGCATTCTTTCCAGTGATGGCAGATGTTGTACACTGCATGATGGACATGGTTGAATGTAATTTGTTATCAGATTCACAAGTGAGTGGGTTCTTTTCCTCAGCTCAATATAGAAATAAAATGCTGGGAAACAGTTGCAAGAAGTCAGAAAGTTTATTGAATAAAGCAAAAATAAATCATCTCATCAGAGAGGGGAATGGGCAGAATTCCTATGTGGGACACTGGTTTTCAGGAAGTGCACCAGAGTACCAGGTATCGAAGGTCTTGCCATTTTCTTATAGGGTCATTCTATAGGGTGGGGACCTTACATAGTATGTTCATTGGCTTGAGGCCCATAGTGATAATGGGGGTCTATTGGTGATGGAATAAATGAGAATTTCTAAGAGCTAGCTTCCTTTTTGGTGGCCTCAGTCCTCCCTCTTCTAATCCACACCCTCCTACTGTCAGGACCCAGGGCATCGATCTTATTCTGGCCACTTCCTGCTGTCAAAAAGTCATTGTCCTGGAAACCCTTAGGGTGTGGAGTGCTGGGGGTGTTTGTCACAGCCATCCAGATTGCTTCAGTAGAAGTTAGCCTCTCTTTCGGTTTCCATCTGAAGTACTATCTGCATCCATAGATTCTATTCTCTGAGAGATAAATTTGATAAGGCAGTCAAAAATGCACATGCAAAATATCAACACTAAGAGAACAGGTATCAAGGGCCCCAATAGGGATAGGAACCAAGTCACTGAGGGAAAAACATATTTTATAGCATCCCAAGTGATAGAGGAATGTATTCCCTAATTCTTGAATTTATGTAACCATGCATCTTGTTCATAAATCTTGTTTAAGTTTGTTTCTATATTCTCTGATTTAAAAAACAGGTCTGCTGTACATTTTTTCCTTGAATGGGAAGCAATCATTACTTGGGCTCTGCCCACCTACCTCTGGAAGGCAAGGGCAGCATTCATGCAAGGAGTTACAGATGTAGGTGCCTACCACTTGAGTGATGGTGACTTGGCTCAGTGGGGTGAGATATACAATTGAAAAAAATAATTATGGGCTTTTGCATATAGCACTAGGTTTCATTCAAGATCGTCTGGAGAAACAATTCCATGTTTAAGCTCAGGTGAAACTGGAATTGGAACTGATTGGGGCCAATACCAGCTGCTTAGCTTTGGCTTAGCCAGCTGATGATGATACATCCAGCAATGTGATTGGTTATTGACTTCTACTATGTCTACAAATGCATTATAAAATAAGTTATTGGCTCAACAGGATCATACTTGGACACATGAGAGGGCCCTATTCATAGGAGAAACAAATGATTATTCCTAACACATTCATTATTGTTACATGGAGCACAGTTAGAGCTAGTATTTTTTGGCCAGCATCAGGTCCTTGGCTGTCACTTGCTCTGCAGGCTTGCGGAGGAGCGGCAACGGATTTGCTGTTGTTTCTTTCCCCGGTCCTCCCCAGATTAGCTGCCGCCCCCCGGAGGGGCAGCACCCCCGCCGCTTCCCCCGCTTCCGCGGAGGAGCGGCACACCGCCGGCCAGCTGTCTCAGGGGTTCCTCAGATGTTCCTCCTGCATGTTGTCTCTCTCCTCCTTTATAGTCCTCTTCCACCAATCCTGACTCTGCTGGCATTCTCTCCCCACGCACTGAGCACGCTGCTCTCCTCCAGTCAGGGGCAGGATCAGCTCCTGCAGCTTGTTAGTCGAATTAGTGAGGCAGCTGTGTGGAAGTTGTTTACTCAGAGCCATATGGTGGGAGATCAGATGCATAGTTAGTCTGAGCAGTTCCAGTAGTTTAGTCTAGTCTCGGTAATCTCAGTATTTGTCCTCAGTATTTATTTGTCCACAGCCTTAGTACTTATTTGTCTCCCGGACGACAGGCCCTGCCATGTTACAAGAGATGGGCCCTGCTCCCCACACTTGGCATCGCCTAGACCAAATCTATGGATAACAACAAAGTTAATGTTATCATCAATCCTAATGGGATAGAATGAAATTGGTGACCTTAGCACCTGGGGACTCTCTGTTGAGTTGTCCAGCTTTGAGATACTTATCACTTAGATGTCCTCTTGAAGAGTAGTTTTAAGTGTTCCATAGTTTCACAGGTGTGGCTGGGTTCCAGGGGGTCTAGTTGTCCGTAGCATCTGTCTCTGGTGCTGCCTCAGGAGAAGCCCAGTTTTTCACTCTAGATTGATGTATCCAGGTATCTACTCTGGGGATCTTGGTAGTAGTGAGAGTAGAAAGGAGGGCAGGAAAGTCCCTCCCAAAGTGGCTTATTTGTCCCCTTTTCTAATAATTTCATTAGGAACAGGAGCCTTCCTGTCTCTGGTGGGGTCCCTCATGTAATTCACTTAGTGCCTGCTGAAAGGCAGATAATTAGTGACATAGTCAGCCATCCATTGGGCCACTTTACCTAGCTCTATATCATTAGTAAGGAAAGAGCTGTTCAATGGTAGTGAGATTTGTCTCCCAGAGGTGTCCTGAAACCTGATCAGAGATAGAGATAGAGGCACACCAGGGTGCCTAAGCCTCCTGAGCTAATTAAAGAATATGTCCCTTTAGAAGTCCATTGGCATTTTCAACTTTTCCTGAAGACTGAGGGTGAATGCAGAATGCAAATTAAAGTCAATGCCTAGAGCATGTGGTATTCCTGAGTTACTTCTGACTTAAAGGTTGAGCTAATGTTACTCTGTAGGGAACAGGGAATCTCAAAATGAGGAATAATCTCATACAGCAGGACATTTATTACCTCTGCCACCTTTTCATACTTGCAGGCAAATACCTCATTGTATCCTGAAAAGGTATCAACCAAGACTAGCAGTACCCTGTGTCTTTTATTTCACTACATATGGAGAAGTCCATTAGCCAATCTTCAACCAGGCCAGTGCCCTCTCATTATTTCCCTGGGTTGGGTGAGTATAGCCAATTTTGGGGGTTAATTCCCAAATAGATTTCAGACCATTGGATAACCTGTTTGGCTGTGTCTGATAATTTTTCCCCCTAAGTATGGGCTTAACTAGAGTAAGGGTACTGTCTCTTTCCAGATGGTGCATCTGAAGACATAAACTGTGTTCTTCCTCTCTTGCTTGGGAGTTTTCCGTTGGGGTGTAGGAAGGCCTTTCATTGGGTAGTAATGATCCTTCCCATAAAACCATGGCTTCTGAGATTTTTGAGGTGGTAGCCTGCCAGGCTGACTTGTCTGCCAATGTAAATCCTTTAGAAATGGAGCCCTTTACAGTGTATAACAGCAACCTTGGTTGGCATGAGGACTGCTTGTAGTAAATTTAGGTCGGCACCGGGGCTCAATAGGCTAATCCTCCACCTTGCGGCGCTGGCACACCGGGTTCTAGTCCCGGTCAGGGCGCCGGATTCTGTCCCAGTTGCCCCTCTTCCGGGCCAGCTCTCTGCTGTGGCCAGGGAGTGCAGTGGAGGATGGCCCAAGTGCTTGGGCCCTGCACCCCATGGGAGACCAGGAGAAGCACCTGGCTCCTGCCTTCGGATCAGCATGGTGCGCCAGCCACGGCACGCTGGCCGTGGCGGCCATTGGAGGGTGAACCAACGGCAAAGGAAGACCTTTCTCTCTGTCTCTCTCTCTCTCTGACTGTCCACTCTGCCTGTCAAAAAAATAAATAGATAAATAATTAAATAAATAAAATAAATTGAGACTCTTAGTCTTGTGCTTCACTGGGGACCCCCTCCCAAATTTAGAAGCCCCTCTCTTTCCAAAGTGCCACACAGGAATGCAGAATAAGAAAAGCGTGTCTGGAGTCAGTGTTGATGTTTACTAGGTTGTACTGATAATTTAAAGCCTGTCAATTTTGCTATCTGAGCACTAGTGGAAGGAAGCAGTGGTTTTTCCTTTATTACTTTGAATTCTGAGTGCACAGCATACCCTGCATATCTAATATCCTCTTTTACCAGTGAGTTACTATAAGTTAATAACTCCCAGTATGGATTAAAAGTAGGCTTGTCCAGTGGATCAGGATGAGGAGTTCAAGACTCAGTTAGTGTCTCCTCACAAGAGTGGAGGGGTTTTTAGGTTTCTTCTGGGAGAAAAGTGGTAGAGTTTAAGACAGGGTACTTTTTTTTTTTTTTTTTTTTTTTTGACAGGCAGAGTGAACAGTGAGAGAGAGAGACAGAGAGAAAGGTCTTCCTTTTGCCGTTGGTTCACCCTCCAATGGGCGCCCCAGCTGGTGCGGTGCGGCTAGCACACCGCGCTGATCCGAAGGCAGGAGCCAGGTGCTTCTCCTGGTCTCCAATGGGGTGCAGGGCCCAAGCACTTGGGCCATCCTCCACTGCACTCCCGGGC
This sequence comes from Oryctolagus cuniculus, assembly GCF_964237555.1. Taxonomy (NCBI): domain Eukaryota; kingdom Metazoa; phylum Chordata; class Mammalia; order Lagomorpha; family Leporidae; genus Oryctolagus; species Oryctolagus cuniculus. Next base: position 26,996,054 of record NC_091440.1, read on the forward strand.
CACAGCAGAGAGCTGGCCTGGAAGAGGGGCAACTGGGACAGAATCCAGCACCCCGACTGGGACTAGAACCCAGTGTGCCGGTGCTGCAAGGCGGAGGATTAGCCTAGTGAGCCGTGGCGCCAGCCCGACAGGGTACTTTCTTAAGCTCATTTCATATCTTTCTATGAGCAAGGCCTGATACCTTAGGATTCAATTATCTGATAGTCATAAATGTCCCGTGTTTTCCAGAATACTCCTCAGATTTTGTGGAGACAAAACTATGAGGAATCTCCCTGGAGTGAATTTTCAAACTTCTGGAATCAAGAGGCCCATAGCTGTCAGGCAGGCTGGCCATCCCTTAGTTACTGAGTCTAATTCCTTGCTAAGACATGCTACTAGCTGTGGGTGAGTCCCTTTCCAATCCTAGATTAGATTCCCAGGGACACTCCCTTTTTCTCATAGGTATATAGGTTGAAGTTATTTGTAGTTATTTGTAAAGCTAGGGCTTTAATCAAAGCCTGCTTTAGCTAGTTAAGAGATGTTTTGCTTCTAGAGGCTATTCAAGGAGATTTGTTTCCCTTTGGGTCTCTTTGGGAAACTGGTAGAGGGGTCTGGCCAATATCACATACCCTGGGTGCAAATTCCACAATAGACCATGGCCACAGAAGAGGAAAATCCAACCCAATATTGGCTGGATACAATCTTTTGCTAGTGTCCTGCCATTTCTTTAGAGGATCTATAGCCTTTGTGAGCTAGAAAATTGAGGAGAGACTTGATAGCTTGATCACACACCTCCTTCAATTGACAGGCCAGTAAAATATCATCTACATAATGGAGAAAACTAGTCTCAGAGAACTTTCATTCCTCTAAAACTTTGTCTAGAGCATTCCAAACTGGTGGGGGCTATCTCAAAACCCTTGAGGGAGAAGAGTTCAGGTTGACTGTTGTCCCCTTCCTCTTGTGTCCTCAAATGCAAATAGGGGCTGGCTTTTGGAATGTGAAGAATTTGTAGAAAAAGGCATTTTCAGGTCAAGTACAGAAGAGCATTTTGTATTGTCAGGGACTTGAGTTAAAAGGGTGTAGGTGTTGTGAATGATTGGGGATAATTGGACACCTCCATTTTTTTTTTTAAACCTGGCAATATTTACCTTTAATGCCACTACAAGTTCTAGTGTTCTTGACCCATTTGCCTGGTATCAAACACCTGCGGGCAATGCTGAGGGGTGGAGCCGCAGCCTCACTGCTGGCCAAACAGCATCCTGTGTGTAGGCTTCCCTGGACCGTCAGGCCAGCTGCGTCCTGCGCAGCTCAGCACGAAGCCCGGGCGCTCATCCCCCTCCCCGCTGGATCAGTCTCAGATCCTGCACTAATCACTACTTATTAGCTCCTTTTCAGACTCCTAGAATAGGAGTGTTGTATGGACTCACATACTCTGCTGACAATCCCAGTTCTGACAGCTGGTTGATAATGGGCTTCAGTCTCTCTTGGGCTTCCAATCTTAGGCAATATTGTCTTTGGGATAAATGGAGGGGTTCTTAAGGTGGATAGCCATGGTTTGGGTGAAAGGGCTTGACCCAACATCGATCCATCTGTCCATACTGCAGGATTAATATCTATTTCAGTTAAAGTAATGCAGTCATAGACCCTATGGGGAAAGACCAGACCCACATGTTCCTTGGCTAGAATGTCCTTTCCAAAAGAGGGAGTGGGGTCCCAGGGATTATAAAAAAAGGAATGGTCCCCCACCACTTGTACCAAAGTTTTCTCTACCCTGCATTCCTTAAACAGATCTGTGTGGACCCTAAGAGAATACTTCCAAATAAGGAATTTCTCCCCATTTGCCTTCATACATACCAAAAATGTCTAACTTGATGATAGTGTTATAGTTGAGACTTCCCTGTTGGGGCCATGTCTTCCTATTATTAAGAGAATATTTGGACCAAGCTCCAGTGCAGAAGAAAGTCACTACCTTCTACCTAAGGTTCTGAGGGTCAAACTGATGCCAGTTCATAAAGAACAAGCATCTAGGGGTCCTCTCATCAGGACTGCGATCTATCTGAGTAACAAAGGCGAGAGAATGGGGCTGTCTATAGAGGTCACTTCCCCTATCCACATAACCCCAGAATGAGATTTTTGATGGCTGGGATGGGGGAGCAAACCCAGTCTGATCTTATTTGTGGTCAGTTTGATGGTGGCCTCACACTTCACTATGACAGGTCTTGTGAATGTGGGGACTGTCACTCCTGCACTCTCCTTGATTATTCTGCCCTTGACATCTGTTCTCTTGTCCCTCAGAATGGGAGCCCTGAGGAAAGGGTCTATATAAAAACATCTCATCTGAGAGGGGAAGAGGCAGAGTGCCTGAGTGTGACACTGGTTTTAAGGAAGTGCACTGTATTTTGTTTTGTTTTGGTTTGTTTTTTTGTTTTTGTTTTTGACAGGCAGAGTGGACAGTGAGAGGGAGAGACAGAGAGAAAGGTCTTCTTTTTCCGTTGGTTCATCCTCCAATGGCCGCTGCGGCTAACGTGCTACAGCCAGTGCACTACGCTGATCCAAAGCCAGGAGCCAGGTGCTTTCCCCGGTCTCCCATAGAAGTGCAGGGCCCAAGGACCTGGGCCATCCTCCACTGCACTCGCAGGCCATAAAAGAGAGCTGGACTGGAAGAGGAGCAACCGCGACAGAATCCGGCGCCACGACCGTGACTAGAACCCAGTGTGCCTATGCCACAGGTGGAGAATTAGCCTATTGAGCCTTGGCGCTGGCCAGTGCACTGGGTTTTTAAGGTCTTGCTGTTTTATTGGGTGATTCTATAGGGTGGGGACCTTACACAACATATGTTCGTTGGCTTGGGGCCTATGGTGATAGTGGGTATCAATAGGTGAGAGCCCGAATGGGAGTTTCTAAAGCTAGCTTTCTTTTTCGTGTCCTCATATTGAGTTTCTGCAATGATTAGACATTAAATATTGTTTCTGGGTTTTGGGCCATTCTGCATTGAGCTAGAATCTACAACAGAATTTTTTGCCCATGTCACAAATCACAATGAGTTACCTTTAAAACATCTCTGTGCTTTGTTCTTTTGTGATCCAGGCATTTCAGATGACCATGGAGCCATTAACATGAGTTGAGGGAAGGTAGCAATGCAGTAAAGAGGAGATACATTGGAAACGTGCAACAGCTCACATGATGACTCATTCCTCAGGAGTCTGCTTATGCCTAATCTGACATTTACAACTTCTTCCTGAATTCTGCTGCCCCCAAAACAATGAAACCTGAGTAGGTTGATCAGAGAGCATTCAGTTTATAAAAATCACTGGAGTAATCATAGCCATTTGATGTGAAATTCAAATATTGACTCTTTGTCTAGAATCATGAGACTTATTCCACAAGATTTGCATGGGTTTGTTCCTGCACTGTTCTCTTGTGTTAGACACACTGGCAATATATTATACATTATCTTGATCAACCAAATGACATCCTGGGTAAATCATAAAGGCAGAATTCCAATGTTTCTTGCCCTGAGGTAAGACTAACTGGAAAATCTTACTTTTTGTTGACTATAATTCAGAAGGCTTGGCAGCTTCATGAGTTACTCAGTAATAAGTGCCAGCAGCACACCTGGAAGTGTATCACTACATACCATGGATTTGTAGGACCTTGCTTACTAATTCTGACTAGATTATTAACGCCTCAAAACTCGAGCAGATCAGATAATTCATATTAGGTTTCCATTTTATTGGTAGCTATAACCTGTGGTTAGTCTGGGTGTTGATTTTTACTCATTCGTTTGAATTAGAATAAAAATTATTTTCAGTATAAAATCAGGTGAATTCTGGATAATTTACAAGGTTCAAAAAATCTTTCAAGGTTGACTCAAAACACACAAAAAAAAGAATACAAGCAAATCAAACATGAAGAAGCAAGATACTAGGGCAGTTGCTTCTACTTTTTCTGCCATAACCAGGGTCCCATCAGAAGTTCAATAGGTAATACCAATCAGAGAAGATGTCATAATGAAGACACTCAAATTGCTGGCTATAGCAGCATGACTGATTCATGATAGTCAGCTCCAGAGAGGTGAATGAAATCTTCAGGGCAGTGCTTTTCAGTGGGTATTTCAGAATCAAAAGTGTATCCTTTGCTTCTACCCTGCAAAACAGAACAACCTCGATTTCATCTGATTTATAGAATTTAAATCACGACCAGAATTGCAGTTATAAATGACTTTGCAAGTGTAAGTTGTTTAGCTTTCCAGCATCTGAAGTTCAGTATAACATTGGTGCACACAAATGATATTCTTTAGAATAATAATGGCCAATACAAGTATAAGGAAATGGAAGACATAAGAAATAGAGTTTGTATTGTGAAACACAAAATTTTCAGGTCTGGAAAAACATATGTAAATTCTGAGTAAATTGATAAAAAAGAGAACAATATTTAATATTTCAATGTTTCTGATACAGACTGGATATAAAATATCAGAAAGAACTATATTATTATATAACTTGATTTCACATTTTGTTCATTTCCTAAGTCTCAAACGGATTAGAATACACATTTCTTGAGTATAATATTCTTACAAATTTGTATAATATTCTTACAAATTTATAAAAGTGTAATTATTAGTTTTTTGGTTTATATTTAAGAAAATACCTCTCAATAGATGGATATAGCTATAGTACCATAATAAGATATGGGGGAGGTATGTTACTATGTTCATGAAAAAAAGAGAATGGTAAAGTTTATTTGAATTAAGAATATATAAGGAATCCCTTGGCCTTGTATGTAGTAAATTGTAGATCTGCAGCATTCTGTTACCATTGGAAATATAGGGGTGAAACTTGCAGTTAATATTATCCTTAATATTCCCTAAACTGATGAATACAATTTCTGGGTAATCCTGTCAATGAACATTCACAAGTTTACCAATATGTTTGGCCACTGTGTTAAATGTAACAGCATATGCATGCCAAGTTCTCTCTTATCTTCTTGGGCTACCTCTTGGTCCAGGCGCCTGATAAATCTTGCTGATGTGAGTCTCCATGGAAGAAATAAATCAAACAGGACATAGCCTTTGAAGGCCTATGAAAGATGGATCTTCTTTGTTAAGGTGACGCCATCATTTACAATCAGCTGTGGTTAAAGCATCTACTAAAATTTCCACTTCAGCTTAGCAATTTTCCCGGTAATAAGAGACTGGCACAATTACCTGGCCCAACAGTAAAACTGTATATTTGATCACCATTTTGTTATTGTCTATTAGTGTGTAACAACAAGAATACAGAATGAGATAAAAAATGGTTAGGGTTAAGTACATACATTGACTTTTATTTATTTATTTATTTATTTGACAGGCAGAGTGGACAGTGAGAGAGAGAGAGACAGAAAGGTCTTCCTTTTGCCATTGGTTCACCATCCAATGGCCGCCGCGGCCGGCGCACTGTGGCCGGCGCATCCAGCTGATCCAAAGGCAGGAGCCAGGTGCTTCTCTTGGTCTCCCATGCGGGTGCAGGGCCCAGGGACCTGGGCCATCCTCCACTGCACTCCCGGGCCACAGCAGAGAGCTGGTCTGGAAGAGGGGCAACCAGGACAGAATCCGGCGCCCTGACCGGGACTAGAACCCGGTGTGCCGGGGCCGCAAGGCGGAGGATTAGCCTAGTGAGCCACGGCGCCAGCCCAACATTGACTTTTTACAAATGATGTGGTAGATTTTGGTTTTCTGTTTTTGCCTACCAGGAAGATCTTTAATTGTAAGTAGCTATCCCTTATTTAAATGTTTATGAAAAATACTTTCATAGAGACACAAATAAAGCATTTCCATCTTTTAAATCAGAAAACATACTGGTTACCTGGGAGCAGGAGTTCATCCTACTGTTTAAGATGCTTCACAGGACAGCAACATCCTTTTTGGAATGCCATCATTTGAATTCTGGCTCTGCCCTTTCTTACAACTTCCTCGTAATGAGCACCATGGGAAGCAGCAGGTGATGACTCAACATGAGTACCAGCTCCCCATGTAGGAGACTCAGATTGTATTACTGGCTTCCAACACAATCTGACTCAGTTTCCATGACTGCAGATATGTGGGGAAGTGAATTAGTAGATGGAGGCTTTTATTCTTTCTGTCTCTCTATGCATTTGAAAATAAATAAAATACATAAGTAAACAAATTTTTAAGTACAACTATTTTTACTTTTCATATTTTAGGAATAAATGACGAGGCCAAGGCAACTTAAGCTGGCTGACAAGGTCACAGCAGAAGGTCTGTCTCAGCAAGGTTTGAGAATGACATCTGAGATCTTCTTGGTGGTTTTAGGTTTGTTGGAATTTCTGCATAAGAAAGCCAGAGCTTCCTGGTGGTCCTGCTAATGACTGCTGTATTCCTAATTTTAGGGAAGAGTGCTTAGTTTCAAAATCCCTGAAATGTCCTTTGCTGTGTAGAATTTTAATCAAGCAGAATGTTAGTGTAGGAGAAGGCGTTAATGCTTTACACAAAGTTGAGCTGTTTGTAGAAAAGAATTAAAAGATACTTCCCATTAGAATAAAGATAAATGTTATTAAAGCTTTAATTCAATATATGCTACAAATACAACAATGGTTAGGGTACCAAAACTGTAGAATAGATCTAAGTGAACTTTTAAATACGTACAATAAAGAAATTAGAGTTACAGAAAGAACTGCAAGGAGGGGATACATTTAAAAAAAGGGTCTGCTTTGAACTTGGGGCTTCTAGCAAAGATTAGATTAATAAAGTACTATTGTAGCTTGTGTAGCCAATTTCTGCAGAGCTCAACAGCACTCTAGGCCTTGGCTTGTGTGGGCAGCATGTTATCTAGCGCCTATTAACTGTAACCCATGCTCTAAATATGCCCTTGAAAATCATTGTCTTGCACCTGTCCATGATTGTAGCCCATATTTGTATATGCCCTTGAAAGTCAAAGAAATTGTAACTAGATGTAGATATAGAGTCTAGAGGCAATATAAAATACAAGGTCAATGGTTCTGAGAAAATGGACAACAGACTTTTCATTGTAAAGAGAAAGAATCATTGTGTGAAATGATATAAAAATAAAGTCCTGTGCTCAAGAGCCAGAGCCATGCCTCAGCCTTGCTGTGAGTGTGTCTCTCATTTTTTCAAGCGCGACACCTCTCACACCTTGGGGCCCCTGGACTAGTTGGAGCTGGTTTCCAGCAATTAAATGTAGTAAATCCTCAATGCGTATTTTAAAGGAACCATTCCTATACATAAAATAGCAGCCTTTAAAAATATCTAACTTAGGAGGAGTCATTTGGGTTAGCAATGAAGAGCCTTGCATCCTCATTGAATGGATTCAATACCAAGCTCCAGCTCCTGACTCCAGCTTCTTGCACCAAAACAGTGGAGCCTCCAATAACTGGGCTCCTATAACCTACAAGGGAGCCTTGAATTGCATTCCCAGACCCCAAATTCAGCTCTAGCCCAGCCCAGCAGTTATGGGCTTCTCAGAAATGAAACCGTGAATAGGAGATTTTGTTCTCTCTCTTTTTTATCTCTGCACTTCTGTCTGCATCTCAAGTATAAATGTATTTGAGAACACTTTTGCTAACTTGGAATTTAACTGTAACTCCCTTGCTTCCACTGCACTCTTTTATATGATGTATTTATTTATATGTATTTATTTGTAAGGAAGCACATCAATGAGAGAGAAAGAGATCTTCCACCCACTAGTTCACTACCAAAATGGGTGCAACATCCAGCTCTTGACAAGCTAAAATCAGGAGACAGGAAGTCTTTCTGTGTCTTCCCCATGGGTGGCAGGGTCCAAATAATTATGCCTTCTTCTGCTACCCTTCCATGTGCTTTAGCATGAAGTTGGATCAGAAGTAGAAGTGTTGGGACTTGAACCAACACTCCAGTATGCTCTGTGTCACAAGTGGTGGCTTAACCCACTGCTCCATGGCCAGCCTCAGCTATCTGTATTCCTTGAGATGATTTACATTAATTAATGAATGGCTCATATGCTGTTAAATTTCAGCCATGTTTTTAGAGAATTCACACTTCAGATAGTTAATTTTCTGATGAAATTTGCAAAATTGATGAAACACATAAAATATCAAAGCTTTAGCTCTCATCAACAGAAAAGAATGTATATTTTAAACTGCATTCAAATGGAAGTCCTGATTGCCCACAGTTGTATAATTTATTTTGTACACTGTATTATATGATTATTATAAAGATAAATGAAAATGTGTTGCATACTACAGAAAGAATACCAGTCTCCCTATACAAAAATTTGTGAATTTTGAGTTGTATTTTATAGTGTGATTAAATGAAAACCTTCTTAATATCATTTCTTCAATCATTAATTAGAAATATTTTGTTGCCTGTGTATTTAGGAGCTAAAAGGTGGAGAATATCAAAACCAGGCAAATGTTTTATTTAAAAAAAAAAAAGCACACATTCTCTGTCTAATCCAGCTAAGTGTTCTGCAGTAGGCAATTTCTGACTTGCATGTTAGGAAAAGTGATGGATGCATTAAATAATAAAAGTAAAACTTTTCATTTTGATACTTTTTAAACATTAAATGTAATAGAGAAAAGGTGATTCAGAAATATGAAGATAAAAAATTATTTCCAAATAAATTTCTTATGACTTAGAGAATAACTTATTTTATATGTTAATGTTTATATGAACCACTTATATATTCTTATACACACATTTTTGTATAAAATTTGTCAAATTTCACACCATCTAAATTAAATCTACCGTGTAAATCTCAACAAATTGGAAACTAGAATCTTGGTTTTTATAAGTAGAAGAAAATGAAAGAAAAGAAAACAATGTTAGGAATAAGAAGAGAGAGAGAGAAAAATTAAACACAGAGTCACACAAAATAACTCAGAATTCCTTGCATGCCCACTGACTCTGAGTTCCACATTCCAGCTTTTGATGCATGGTCTCCTTTTATATCTAGGTCAAAAGTCTTGTAATTTTCTCAGAAATACTGAAGTCCACTTGATGTAGCTTTTGGTTAATTTTAAGGAATATTAACTACCACAATATATTTAATACAATTTTTAGTAACTATTCATATCCACATGTCTAGAAGGATAGTAACACGTAGGCGGAGTAGGTAAATAATTTAAAATATATTTCAAAATACATTTTAAAATTTCCATTGGCTGGGGCTGTTATTGTGGTCAGAGGGTAAAGCCGCTGTAGATGCCGGCATACTGTATCTGAGTGCTAATTAGGATACTGGCTGTTCCACTTCAGGTACAGCTCCCTGCCAATGTGACCAGTGGATTATGGCTCAAATATCTGGACCCCTGCCTCCCACATCGGGGGTCTAGATGGAGTACTGGGCTCCTGGCTTTCGCTTGATCCAGTCCCAGCCACTGTGGCCATCTGGAGAGGGCATCAGCAGATGGAAACACTCTCTCTGTGTCTTCACCTCTTTCTGTGTCTCTTGTTCTCCCCGTCTCTTCCTCTCTTCTCCCTCTCTCCCTTGCAAACAAATAAAATGGTAGCTTGTTAAAAATTTCTGTTGCTACAACTAAAAAAAGAGAAAGAAATGTACCGATCATCACATATCAGAAGATAAATTAAATTTGAAATGTGATAAAAATATAAAGCTATTGAAGAAAACTGGATCTTATTTGCATTTTTCATCATTTTCTTGGAGACCACTATTAATCTAGTGCAGGAGTCAGGGAATGGGGGTCTTTTATACTTGCATGGTGTGTGCTGGTGACCTCACCAAAAGTCTGGCTTCATCCTTTGCAGTGAATTGAATCATATTTTTCAGGTGCAAATGGCAGCTTTTTATTAAACTGTCAACTTCTTAATGTATTGAGAAGATTGTATAACCTCCAAAAGCAACACATAAGAAATATAAATGAGTCAGTGACTTTTCTTTATGATAAAATAAGTCTCTGAGCTTCACGAATCTTGCATTTTCTAGATTACGGATGAAGAAGTCTTTCACAGCAAACTTTTTTCCCCTCAAGCTTTTAAACTAATATACAGAATCAGTTCCAATTAGCCACTAGTCATTTTTTGTAAGGATGGTACAGTGAAATGATTCATGAAGGCTTTCTGATAGGGGTATAAGATAGAAATGGGGCTGTGCTCTCGAAGGCCTGGGTAGTCAGAGAGCATGCCTGCTTTCAAGTTCAGTGCTGGCTAGAATGTGTTTCTTCCTATAAAGAATCTCCTGAAAGAATATACTTCCAAAGGAAGACAGTATTTACTGTCTGAGAAAAGGTTTAAATGATGTGGAGTCACTAATCCAGGCTGTGCGACCAGTTAGGAGTATCTATAGTTGTTACAGATCTCTCAATAAATAGCAGACTGTGTCTGAAAATCAGTGTTAGCAGCCCATTTTAAAGATATGACCACTGATAATATATGTTGCACCTATTTTTTTTTATTTGAGGGGTATTTTTAAAACTTTGATTTTGGGATTATTCACTTAGTGAACCAAAGGCTATTTGAATATTTGTCAATCCTGTTTTGGGAGTTTGCAACTTAGAAATGTAGTCATCCACTGTGCTTTATTTTAAAGTACCTGTGTTCTATGAAACAACTAATCTCTTCTATTCTGTCAGTTATTTTGAACTTCAAAGAGCTCATAAGTATACACAAGCAATCTTTAAAGATCAGTGTCTCTTAATTTAAACATTTCTGGAGAGGAATTTCCACACAATGAATTGGGACATTGTGGGGTCAGAGGTTCAAATATCCATTTCTAGATCTGTCATAATCTTGGTCTCCTTCTACAGGCATTAACTTTATGAAAGAAAGAGGCTTCATCTATTTGAAGCATAGAAATGCATTCTTCCTTGAATGAACAGCTCCTTACTAATATTAACAATACATTATATTCTTTATTTTAGAAACATACACCTGTTTTTTAGAATACAAAGTAATGTATTTAGCTTTGTAGTAATGATGTTGAATATCTTAATCTAAGATAAAATCAATTCATAGAAATTAAAATATTTTAGAAATTTTTGCTATTACATTTAGTCTATTTATTTAATTTTAGAGAGTTATTAAAATACATATACCAAAGTTAAATACAGCAAAGCTCTCTTATTTTTGGAACTGGGCATCCATTTACTTTTCTTGTGTTGAAAAAGAAGTGAAAGAGGAGGAAGAAGAAAGAGGGAGAAGAGGAAGAAGAGTGGGAGGACTATGAAGCAGGTCAAATATTCTTTAGGCGACAATGAATTCAACCATGTGTATGAGGTTTACAACCCTGCCTGCAAAGTCAGTCCTGGTTAGTCATTGTATCTGTATTCTGAAAGATGCTACTTCAAACTTCTGCCTCTCAGTCATTTCTACTTCTATGTAACCGCAATGACTTCACCTCTAATTCTCATCTTTCAATGAAACAACTAAAACTTCCTCCTAATTTGAAGCATTACTTCCACCTTTTTGCATCTTGTGCAATTTTTGTTATTCAGATATGTAACATTACATAAAAATCACCCTGTTAAAATGCAAAGTATAGTGGTTTTTGGAAAACTCACTAATTTAGGAATTATCATTACTTTCTTTTTTGTTCTTTATTCTATTTTGTTCTACATTTTGTTCAACTTTAAACATTCATATAAGGTGAACAAATTTCACATATTTCATATACACAGATTTAGATTATTAGTGATAATACTTCCCACCCTACCACTCCTATTGCCCACACTCCCACACATCCTCCTCCTCCCTTTTTTATTCTTTCTTTTAATTTTTACAAATACATACCTTCAGTTTATTTTAAAATCAGAAGCTTAACATTCCCATAAGTAAATAATTCAACAAATAGAAGAAAAAGCACTATTCCTAAAGAGTAGAGATAAGGGTTGTAACAAGTAAGCAAATCTGAGAAATGTCAATTTCTCTCTTATACATAGTTTTTGGAACTCTATTACTTACCACAAATAAGTGAAAGCATATATTTGTATTTTGGGGATGGTTTATTTCACTAGGTATCATGGTTCCCAGTTGCATCCATTTTGTTGAGAAAGACAAGATTTCATTTTTTATGGCTGAGAAATATTTCATAATGTATATATACTAAATTTTCTTTATCTAGTCATCAGTTGATGGACATCTGTTTTGATTCCATATCTTAGCTATAGTGAATTGAGCTGCAGTAATCATGGTGGGGTACAAATAATCATTTGTATGTATGCTGATTCAATTTCCTTTAAGTAAATTCCCAGGAGTGGGGTTGCTGGGTCATACGGGAGATCTATTTTCACAGCTCTGAGTAATCTCCATACTATCTTCCACAATGGCTGTACTAGTTTACATTCCCAGCAACAGAGGATTACGGTACGGTACCTTTTCCTCCACATCCTTGCCAGCATTTATTGTTTTTTGAATTCTGCATGAGAGCCATTCTAACTGAATGAGGTGAAACCTCATTGTGGTTTTGATTTGCATTTCTCTAATGGCTAGTGATCCTGAGCATTTTTCATGCCTGTTGACCATTTGATCTTCATCATTTTATAAACGACTGTTCAAGTCATTTGCCCATTTCATAGCTGGATTGTTTGTTTTCCTGATGTTGAGCTTCTTGAGCTCTCTGTAGATTCTGGATATTAATTCTTTGTCATTGTGTAATTTGCAAATATTTCCTCTCATTCTGTCGGGTGCCTCTTCACTTTGCTGAGTGTTTCTTTTGTAGTGCAAAATCTTCTTAGCTTGATGTAATCCTATTTGTCTACTTTTGCTCTTTTTGCTTGTGCTTCTGGGTCTTTTCCAAGAAGGTTTTGCCTGCACCAGTGTCTTGAAAAATTTCCCCAACATTCTCCTAAAGAAATTTGATGGTTCAGGTCATAGATTTAGATTCTTGATCTGTTTTAGTTTGAATTTTATATATGGTATAAAGTAGGGATCTTAATTCAAACTTCTGCACGTGTAGATCACATTTTTCCAGCACCATTTGCTGAAGAGACTATCCTTTCTCCATAGAGTGATTTTTTTTTAGTATATTTTTGGTGTTCCTTTGTAGGGGTTCTGTTGTCTTCTTTCTTCTCGTTTCTTGTATTTCACGTTTACATTTCAGCTTTTGTGGAAACACTTGTAGGTTTTCTCCTTTGATATATTTTAAATTTGAACTGTGCCTCTGTGGAGTAGTGGAGAGACTGCTCCTTTAGGGAATTCAGAGGCATGTGTTGAGTTGTGCCAGGGAGCTGTGGGTAATGTTCAATGGTAGGGAGAGAATCCAGGCTGACACCCAAGTTGGGCGTGGTAGACCTCCTCTATTGTTAGCAGTTGGGAGAGTATTATCATATCTGTTGGCATAATCACAACCTCACCTCCTCTCAGGATTGGCTCACAGTGAGTACAACCTCCATTCACACTCGCGCATGAACTGCATAAAGGATCTGTACAGTCCTCAGTTTGAGCACAGAACACTCTGCTGGGACCCACCCAGACAGTTATGGAGCTCTGTGCCTCTGAGGCCACACACAGTGATTGCCCAGAGACCCAGTTACACCCCACTACCTGTAGTGCAGTCACAGAATAACCACAGCCACAGTGCACAAGACTTACACAGTCACAGGGTGCAGGGTGTGAACCTGCCCTGTCCACGGAGAGGGAGAGTGCAGAGAAGTTCTCAGAACCAGCTGTCTGTGAGTACTCCACTTTGGCAGCTTGAGCCCTATATCCTTTGATAGATCGAAAGGATGCAAGCACCTCACACTCCTAAGTAGGTGCCTTGTAAACCCTCTCAGCCAACTCAAAGTGAGGAATGCAGATTTTTCCCTCTGGTAGAATCACAAGGTCATGCATGTGTGAGAGCTGCTGCAACTTCTACTGTTGTAAATATAAGCACCTTTTCCCCTCTGGTTGCCAGGCACCCCTTGTTCTCAGAAGCTGGCATCTCCTCTAGCCTCTGGCTGTGAAAGTTTTGAGGGATGTTCTTGTTTTCTGCTGCATGTCTGCACTTTCCATCCTGCTCCATGGCGTCCCTCTACTTGTTTTGTTTTGTTTTGTTTTGTTTTTTGGTATTTATTTATTTGAGAGGCAGAGTTACAGAGAGAGAAAGGGAGGGAGGGAGAGCGGGACGGAGGGAGAGAAAGAGAAAGAGAGAGACAGATAGACATACAAACAGGTCTTCCATCTGCTGGTTGACTCCCCAAGTAGCCATAATGGCCAGAAAAGGGCCAATTCGAAACTAGGAGGCAGGAGCTTCTTCCTGGCCTCCCACATGGGTGCAGTGACCACAGGACTTGGGCCATCTTCCACTGCATTCCCAGGCAACTGGCAGACAATTGGATCAGAAGTGGTATAGCCAGAACTGAATGGGAGGCTGGCGCCATAGGCAGAAGCTTAACCAACCGTGCCACAATGCTGACCTTAGTGTCTCTCTCTCTCTCTCTTTTTTTTTTTTTTTTTTTTTTTGACAGGCAGAGTGGATAGTGAGAGAGAGAGACAGAGAGAAAGGTCTTCCTTTGCCATTGGTTCACCCTCCAATGGCTGCCCCAGCTGCTGCGGTGCGGCCGGCGCACCACGCTGATCCGAAGGCAGGAGCCAGGTGCTTCTCCTGGTCTCCCATGGGGTGCAGGGCCCAAGCACTTGGGCCATCCTCCACTGCACTCCCTGGCCACAGCAGAGAGCTGGCCTGGAAGAGGGGCAACCGGGACAGAATCTGGCCCCGACCGGGACTAGACCCCGGTGTGCCGTTGCAGCTAGGTGGAGGATTAGCCTATTGAGCCGCGGCACCAGCCAGTGTCTCTCTTATTACTGTAGAATTTCCACTGAAAATTTCTATTTCCCCCTTGGGCACGTACTTCCTCCATCTTTCTACTGCTATCTTCTGGTAAAATAAATTTTTTTCCCTATTCAACCATCTTGGAAACTCCTCATCATTACTTTCTAATTCCAGAATATTATCATCACCCCAAAAAGAATCCCCTTATCTGTTCGCAGATATTCCCTATTTGCCCTCTCCACATTTGCTGACAACTAATAATTTATTTTTGTCTCAATGGATTTGTCTATTTATATCTCCTGTAAATGAAATTGTGGCCTTTGTGTCTGATTTCTTTGATGTAACATGATCTTTTCAAGGTCCATTCATGTTGTCCGTGCACCCACATTAATGCTTTTTTACTAAATCCATTGCATAGATATACCACAGTTGCTTCACCTGTTTATCATTTGATGGACATTTGAATAACTGCCATTTTTGACTATCATGAACAATGCTGCTATGAACTAGCAAACAAAATTTTGTTTTGTTTCAGATATGTTTGTAATTCTTTTGGATATAAACCAGGGAAGGGAATTGCTGCATTATATAGTAGCAATGTTTAACTTTTTAAGAAACATCTGCATATTCTCTCTCTCTCTCTTTAAAAGGCTTATTTGAAAGGCAGACTGATACAGAGAAAAGCAGAGACAGGTGGAGGAGAGATCTTACATTAGCTTGTTCACTCCCCAAATGTTTGCAACAGCCAGATCTGGGCCAAGTTGAAGCCTGGAATCATAATTCTGTCCTGGTGGCAGGGCCATAAACACTTTGGCTTTCTTCCACTTCCTTCCTAGGTGCATTGGCTGGAAACTTGATAAGAAGGAAAACAGGAACTCAGTTCAGCCCTATGATATGGAGTGCCAGCATCCCAAACAGCAACTTAACCTTCTGTATCTAAATACTAGTCCTGAAACCAGTTCATACTTGACATTCAATTCAAAACAGTTATGAAGGGAGTAATCAAGGAAGTATGAAGCATACACTGTATCCACAACATTAACTTGCCTCTGACAACAATTTCCTGGCAATGGTTTCAGTGATAAATATAAGGCACATTTTTATTGAAACTACCATAAGCCTGCTAAGCAAGTCTGAGACATTCATTGTGTTAAGGGCTTAGTTTTATCATCTTTGAAGTTGTAAAAGTAAATTTATACATTTTCTTTATTAAGCATTTATGCATTTCCCAATTATGGCTAAATTGCATTAGCTATATGTTGAAATGGGAGGGTAAAACTGTTTTTTATGTCATTAAATAGGTGACAATAGAAAAATATTCCTGGATACAAAGAGAATCAAGTACCTTTAGTTTGTTTTACACATTGTTAGATTAAATTTGCTGTATAGTTTTATTGTTTCTTGTCATTAAGTTTGTAAACTTTTAATCCAAAAGAGTAATTTTTGAGGTAAATGCATAATTGTTTTTCAAAATTTCCTATCCGATTTTAATACTGTACATTAAAAGTTAGATTAACTTTATTGCAAGACTTTACAATTTGAACACTGTTTTTTTTTATCAATATATTTGTTCATTGGTATGAAAAAGTACCTTAGTATGTTTTACTGATTATAATATATGCCTCATATATTTAAAAATTAAATAGTAGCTTCTAATGCTATTTCAATAAATAAAGCAGTCAATAATTTAATGCTCGTTCTCTGGCATTAATTTAGTATTTTATTTCTCTTTTAAAGCAAAAACTAAAAGTAAATCCTTAATATTTTATAATATTATCTGCTGTGTTAAAAGATTTTCTATTTAATGGAAATAGATAAAATCAGTGTGAATATGTAATGAATCTTAATGAAGTACAATGAATTTCCCTATACATATTGATACATTAAAGAATGATTTTAATTTTTCTTAGTTCTGTTAGCAATTTATATTCGGTCTTTTGTGAATATTCAATTTGTTGAGATATTAAAATATAAATCCCCAAGGGCTATGAATAGGATATGAAATTGAGAAGTTCACAAAAATATATACTGTGCCATAGCTGAAAATCCACACTGAGAAGGACCGCCAGCTCTTTCATGCATGGGCTTGATAATTATGTACTGGAAGATTGCTAGGGAGGAAATAGCTTGAGAAACTTTTTAAAATAATAGACTGTTGCTTCAGGGGAATTTTTTCGAGGAGAGTTGTCAAAGTAAATAAGAAAATCATAGTCTAACAAAGATAAATTGCATTTGTTGCCTTGGCACAGAGAAGGTATATAAACAATGAAGTATCTGCACGCATCTGTCTTCTATCCTGATACTTCATTCCATTACTTGGTTGCTTACTCATGTCTTGGCTTTATGTATTCTTTTCTGGATTTGACTGGATCAATATTCAATTATGATAATAAATGTATACATTATTCTATATAGTTGAGTGTTTATTGTACTTTCCATGTTGCTTGTTTTTCATTTTCTATGCTTTCTCTAGTTTTTAGCAAGTTATGCTTTTAAATCTCCAATGATAAGGAGAATGAAATACAATGGTTAAGAAAATTAAACCAAGTACCTGCAGTATTAAATGTTTGCTTATTTAACACAGTTCTGTGTAAATGCATGAGCTCTAACATACTCTATTTCAAAATGTTTGTTTATTTATTTTTACCTGACAAACACAGTGGGAGAGTCAGACACTGAGAGAGATCTTCCATCGGCTGAGTTAAACACCAAACATCCTCAATAGCCTGGAGAGGGCCAAGCTGAAGCCTACACAGATGACAGGGACCCAAGACATTAGCTGCTGCCTCCTCAGATACACAATAATAGCAAGCTGGTTTGCAAGCAGATGTGGAACTCAATTCCAGGCACTCAGATATGGAATGAGGAATCCAAAGTGGCAGATTAACCTGCTGCACCATTATACCTACCCCAGATACATATTATTTCAGTTGTTCTATCTCTTGATTTATAGGAAGTTTATGACATTGTAGGTTGTAATGTATTTTAAAAGGTATATGGGTGCTTATTATTGCACTGCTAATTGAAAAACATTTATAAATATCTCATAACATGTAGAGAAATCAGTGACTATTTTAGCCTCAAATTTGCTGATCTGTTACTCAACAACATCGAATGATTGCAGCACTTCAATTTCAATTGCAAATAATTTACTTTTCAAATTTTCAAATTTAATGTCAATGCTTAAACTTCTAAATAGTTGAACAGTATAATAAGGCTACATCTTCACATTTACACTTTACCAAATTTACTGAATTTTAATATTTTGTTAGAGTCTTTATTCTTATTCACACACAAAATGCTTTCTTATAAATTATTTATCCTCTCTCTCTCTCTATATATATATAAGTATATATGTATATCCACACACACAGGTATTACCATGGCAAACAGGTTATATATACAGTTATTAAACATTTGAAAAAAGAAGTAAAATTAATTTAAACCATACATAACTTACAAATTTATGAATAATGTGAAATAAAATATGAATATTCTGATGGTATTTACTACAAAGCATTTGTAGCATTGTAATATCTAAGCAATTTAATTATAATTCTGTAGAAAATTAACAATGATACTGGAATAGAATTTAATTTGCCTTGAGTATTCAAATCAGTTTCTATGACTAGGGTTTCTAAATGCCTCTTAGAGCAACAGCTCATACTCCTCCTCCTCCTTCTTCACCACCTTCTTTTCCTTTACCTACTCTTCCTATTCCTCATATTACTTTTATAAACCATAAGTTGATTAAGATATTCTTATTGAATTTAGTTGTCATTTTCTTTAGTGTGTTTTACTCAGTTAGTGTCTAGACAAATATTTTCAAATATAACTTATTTATTCAAGAGTCCATACAATGAATCTTGAAATATATTTCACAGATAAGATATTTCAGATTATTTTATCATGAACAGATACAGGTTTCATATTGTTCTGTGAAAAAATAATTCACAAGGTAGAGGATGCAGGTTTTGTATAACTGTTGATTATAAATGGCACTTCTTAGATGAGGGGCAACAGATCCCTAGAGCTTCATTATGAAGGTATTTTTCATCTATGTATATTAGTAAGTGAT
Source organism: Oryctolagus cuniculus (assembly GCF_964237555.1). NCBI lineage: Eukaryota > Metazoa > Chordata > Mammalia > Lagomorpha > Leporidae > Oryctolagus > Oryctolagus cuniculus. The sequence goes on from NC_091440.1 coordinate 27,014,816, forward strand.
CTCTCAAGTCATCAATTTAAATACCATGTGAATAATTAATCCTCCTTCAACATTTCATTGGATGATTTAGTCATTTATCCACCCATGATTCTAGATAGTTGATTATATTACGGGTTACAGGAAAATAGTGAGTCACTACACTTATTAGCCAGCAATTTCATCTAAACTTTAGCTTTTATTGTATCTTCTCCCTAAGTCTCATTCTTGGTATTTGTTAATAATACCATTTTTGATTCAGTGTACTATAATCCATAATTGTAATTTTTTTCTCTTTTATTTAGTAAATATAAATTTTCAAAGTACAGTTAATGGATTACAATGGCTCCCCCCCCCATAATTTCCCTCCCACTCACACCCCTCCCATCTCCCTCTCCCTCTCCCATCCCATTCACGTCAAGATTCATTTTCAATTATCTTTATATACAGAAGATCAATTCAGTATATATTAAGTAAAGATTTCATCAGTTTGCACCCACACAGAAACACAAAGTGCAAAATACTGTTCAGTACTAGTTATAGCATTACTTCACATTGGACAACACATTAAGGACAGATCCCACATGAGAAGTAAGTACACAGTGACTCCTGTTGTTGACTTAACAATTTGGCACTCTTGTTTATGGCATCAGTAATCTCCCTAGGCTCTAGTCATGAGTTGCCAAGGCTATGGAAGCCTTTTGAGTTCGTCGACTTCGATCTTATTTCGACAGGGTCATAGTCAAAGTGGAAGTTCTCTCCTCCCTTCAGATAAAGGTACCTCCTTCTTTGATGGCCCCGTTCTTTCCACTGGGATCTCACAGAGATCTTCCATTTAGGTCTTCATCCCCCCCCCCCCCCCCGCCATGGTGTCTTGGCTTTCCATGTCTAAAATACTCTCATGGGCTCTTCAGCCATATCCAAATGCCTTAAGGACTGATTCTGAGGCCAGAGTGCTATTTAGGACATCTGCCATTCTATGAGTCTGCTGTGTATCCCGCTTCCCATGATGGATCGCTCTGTCTCTTTTTGATTCTATCAGCTAGTATTAGCAGATACTTGGCTTGTTTGTGTGATCCCTTTGACTCTTAGACCTATCAGTGTGATCAATTGTGAACTGAAATTGATCACTTGGACTAGTGAGATGACATTGGTACATGCCACCTTGATGGGATTGTGTTGGGATCCCCTGGCATGATTCTAACTCCACCATTTGGGGCAGGTCTGATTGAGCATGTCCCAAATTGTACATCTCCTCCCTCTCTTATTCCCACTCTTATATTTAACAGGGATCACTTTTCAGTTAAAATTTAAACACCTAAGAATAATTGTGTGTTAATTACAGAGTTCAACCAATAGTACTAGATCAAAACAAAGAGAAAATACTAAAATGGATAAACTATTACATTGTACATCAACCGTCAGGACAAGAGCTGATCAAGTTACTGTTTCTCATAGTGTCCATTTCACTTCAACAGGTTTCCCCTTTGGTGCTCAGTTAGTTGTCACCGATCAGGGAGAACATCTGATATTTGTCCCTTTGGGACTGGCTTAATTCACTCAGCATAATGTTTTCCAGATTCCTCCATCTTGTTGCAAATGACTGGATTTCATTGTTTTTCACTGCTGTATAGTATTCCATAGAGTCCATGTCCCATAATTTCTTTATCCAGTCTACTGTTGATGGGCATTTGGGTTGGTTCCAGGTATTAGCTATTGTGAATTGAGCTGCAATAAACATTAATGTGCAGACAGCTTGTTTGTTTGCCAATTTCATTTCCTTTGGGTAAATTCCAAGGAGTGGGATGGCTGGGTTGAATGGTAGGGTTATCTTCAGGTTTCTGAGGAATCTCCGGACTGGCTTCCATGGTGGTTTAACCAATTTGCATTCCCACCAACAGTGGGTTAGTGTCCCTTTTTCCCCACATCCTCTCCAGCATCTGTGCATAAATAATCTAAGCTTTGGCCTGTTGTAACTTCTTCAAACCACTTGTGGTGACTGTATGACTAGAGCTATTTCATATGCTTTCAGATTAAGAATACCTTAGTTTCAATTCAAGTGCAGAGTTTACCTGAGATTATTTATAATAATTTCATTACTGAATAACACACTGTGTTTGGTCACATTAGCAGTATTACAGTCCAGTACTTTGAGTAACAGTTATCAAGCAGGAATTCACCATTTGACAGGCATTCATTCTAAGTGGATAATCTACTCATTTTTAAAAATAATTTTTTAATATATGTTATCAAACTATCTTGATGCTAGAGTTGTGTTTTTATAACTTACCACTGTGTGCACCATGGAATACTATTCAGCTATATAAAAAGGTCAAATTAAAATTAAAATTAAATAAAAGGTACAGAATCCTGCCTTTTGCAAAAAAATGGATGCGCCCGGAAACCACTATGCTAAGCGAAATAATCCAGTCCCAAAAAGACAAATATCATATGTGCTAACTAATATGCAGAGTACTAAAAATGTAATGTATATGAGCAAAATTGACATTTTGAGATTTTATTATTGTTTACAACCCGTGTCCACATTCTTGAGGAACAATGTTTTTTTTCTGCTTCCTACTTGTTTAATTCTTTATTTAATGGAAAGTTAAATTTATGATTATAAAATAACCTGAAGTATGTGATTGTAAAAATTAAAAGAAAATATAAGAAAGGAAGGAGAAGGGAGGGTGAGAGTATGGGGGATAGAGAGAATAAGTTGGAAAATATCATTACGTTCTTAAAATTGTATATGAGTATTATATGAAAATTTTTCACCTTATATAAATAATATTACTTATAGCAGTATACGGAACATAAGTTGCAGAACTCCACAATGAATTCTTACAATAAAAAAGTACTGTTGTGGGGCTGGCGCTGTGGTGCAGTGGGATAATACCCTGGCCTAAACCGTTGGCATCCCATATGGGCACCAGTTCAAAACATGGCTGGCTCCACTTCCAACCCAGCTCCCTGCCATGGCCTGGGAAAGCAGTAGAAGATGGCCCAAGTCCTTGGGTCCCTACACCCACGTGGGAGACCTGGAAGAAGCTCCTGGCTCCTGGCTTCAGATCAGTACAGCTCTATCCATTGCTGCCAACTGGGGAGTGAACCAGCAGATGGAAGACCTCTCTCTTGCGCTCGTTCTCTCTCTCTCTCTCTCTCTCTCTCTCTCTCTCTCTGCCTCTCCTCTTTCTGTGTAGCTCTTACTTTCAAATAAATAAATAAGTCTTTAAAAAAATTACTGTTGCATAGTTTATGCTCATTTTATAATAATTCAAGAATTTAACAAAAGCAAAGGAACACATAACAACTTCAACTTTCATATAAATTTCCAATCTAGGTCCAGAATTTAAATTCTTCCCTTCTTGCTAGCCTGACATGTTGCTTGTACATCGTCTTCTGAATATCTAACACTCCTCACTCTGACAAACACAGATAGACATGCGAATGCTCTCAAGCACACACAATTCTATAGAAAATGTTAAAACGCAAAAAAATCGTTAAATGGAATAGTATGATGAGTATTCTGTAGAGAAACAGATGGCAGATAAAAAGAGTAAAATATACACTTTACCACAATTTCCCAAATTATTACATTTTTATCAGTTTCTCTCTCTCTTGAGTTCCAGATTAAAACTAATTACCTATTTGAGAAATGGTTAATATTTTTTTTTAAATTTTCTCTAAGGGTATCAGATTTGGTAGGAAATTATTTTTTTTTCCACAAGACACCTGGAAAATATCATTTTCATGTCTCATTTTATATATGACATTGAAGAACAAATTAGGTTCTGTTATTTTGCATGAACTATGTGGGGGAGTGATATGAAAATCAGATTTCAAGGTCCCAATAGTTAAATTTTATTTTTGTTAATGTGTTCTTATTTTCTTAGCCCATTTGGTTATCTTCCAGTGAGGGTGAATTTTTTTTATGATTTTTTTTATTGTTGAATAAATACATGTTGAAAATGCAATGTCTTTTGTATTCATAAGTTAATTTAATTATGTATTCTATCACTATTTTTAAATATTAATGCATTTTAATAGTATCTATCTTTGCATATAATGCATATATATTTGATCATTAAATGAATGTTAATTAAAAACTGATTGCAAATATAAAATTTCTTATCAGCTTTATTCTCGGATTGTTTTCTAAATAACGTTTATAACTAAGGTTATTTTCTAAGTATGTGAAAGTATTATACAGATCATTTTTATTACTAAAATCTCTGCATATAAAATGTCTTTAAAACTGTTTTTAATTATCTACATGTGACCCTCTTGTATGCCAGAACTAATTCTTAGTTAACTAAGAAACTAAGGCAAAGTGGTAAGAAATTTCTAAAATGATCCAGATTCATTTTTTTATACTTCATATCAAACTCTTATCAGTAAATTTTCAATTATTTTAAAGGTAATTAAAAAAGCAATAAAATAACTTTGCAAAGTTGGGAAAAACCTCCTGGATCTTCTTTCTCTTACTCCAAGACCCTCCATATTGGCCAGGTGTAGGACCACTGCTTAGAATGTGAGTTAGAAAGGCATCAGGGCCAGCGCCACGGCCTACTAGGCTAATCCTCCGCCGCACCCCAGGTTCTAGTCACGGTTGGGGCTCCTGATTCTGTCTCGGTTGTTCCTCTTCCAGCTCTCTGATGTGGCCCGGTGAGGCAGTGGAGGATGGCCCAAGTGCTTGGGCCCTGCACCAGCATGGGAGACTAGGACGAAGCACCTGGCTCCTGGCTTCAGATCAGTGCAGTGCACCAGCCATAGCAGCCATTTGGGGGTTGAACCAATGGAAAAAGGAAGAACTTTCTCTCTGTCTCTCTCTCTCACTGTCTAACTCTGCCTGTCCAAACATAAATAAATAAATGAATAGAAAGGCATCAGTGCTTTCTCTGAAGGGAGGAGAGAACCTCCACTTTGACTATGACCTTGTCTAAACAAGATAAGAGTCGGTGAACTCAGAGGGCTTCCATAGCCTTGGAAACTCATGACTGGAGCATAGGGAGATTACTGATGCCATAGACAGGAGTGTCAATTGGTAAAGTCAACAACAGGAGTCACTGTGCACTTACTCCTCATGTAGGATCTCTGTCCTTAATGTGCTGTACATTGAGATTTAATGCTATAACGAGTACTCAAACAATATATTTCACTTTGTGTTTCTACGGGGTGCAAACTGTTGAAATCTTTACTTAATGCGTACTAAACTGATCTTCTGTAAAAAAAAAAAAAAAAAAAGAAATTATCAATTCCCAACTTGACTCTCACTGGAATTAAACATGACAATAGGTCTGATCTGATTTCATCATCATTTAAAAAATCATCTATTATTTTTCACTTTATGTTTCTGTGTGGGAGCAAACTGTTGAAATCCTTACTTAATGTATACTAAGCTGATCTTCTGTATATTAAGATAATCGAAAATGAATCTTGATGTGAATGGAAGGAGAGAGGGAGTGGGAAAGGGGAGGGTTGTGGGTGGGAGGGACGGTATGGGGGGGAAGCCATTGTAATCCATAAGTTGTACTTTGGAAATTCATATTCATTAAATAAAAGTTAAAAAAAAAAATTGGCAGTTTCAACTCTCATCTGGTAGATGGCCTTGAGCAAACTACGTATCTGTTCTAAGCCCTTGTTTTCTTGTGTGTGAAATGGGTATGAGAAGAACATTTTACTCACAGCATCATTAAAAGGAATAAAGGTGCTCATGCATATCAAAGAAAAAAAAAAAAAAAGAAAGGCATCAGTGCTATAACTTTAAGGTATAAACTTCCATACTTTACATTCCACACATTCACCTTTTGAGAAAGTGTTACTTCAGATATAAGAGAGAAATGTGATATTGTAATTAAAAGATGGAACAATTTTAAATGTTATAAAATGTTATAAAATGCTTGATGTAATTATATAAAAAGGTGTGCAAATAGTTGTGAGTTTATGCATTTCAAAAGGAGATAAATCCACAACGGAGTCTGCTAAGTATGTTATCAATATTAAGGTTCTTTTCTACTTAAGGAAGATGAAACAATTTATCAGGGAGAATTTATGAACAAATATTTGGATTATTTCTCCTGTTGAGTTACAAATTGCTAAATCTAATTTCGTGAATTGAGATAGCCAAACCTTATTAACTTTACTAGATAAGGCACTTTGATATTGGTCTAGCTGGATTTGACTAGAAAAGTCTCTCATATGTCAGTTTGACAAAAAAAAAAAAAAAATACTTACTGTTCTTAAGTACAATTTAAAACTACTTTAATAAATTATTTTTGAAATTTGAACATAGGTATATAAAAGAATAGGAATAATTCAGATACATGAAAATTTCATTTACTTATTTTAGGGACTATTTTGAAGAAAAAATGTGATAACTTATCTTTTAAAAAGCAAAACCATGTATCTAATAAGTGCATATACTTAAGGTGAATGTATCTTTCTGTATCTTCCCTAACTCATTTTTAATTTTTTCAGTACATAAGCAATATTTCTCTTTGACTTTGAAATAATTCCTAGAGAGTTGGAAATTTGTATTTTAGGATTGGGTTGCAAATTCCTGTTATATGTTTATAGTGATGATGAAATATTTCACTTCTTCATTTATGATGTCAGAAATGCTAATTATATCATTAGCTTGTATCTTTCATGTAAAGCAGCCTCTATTAATATGTAACAGTGTTCCATTGGTCAGGCATACATAGTTGGTAAGATCCTACAGAAGGCACCACAGCTCAATAGGCTAATCCTCCGCCTGCGGCGCCAGCACACTGGGTTCTAGTCCCGGTCGGGGTGCCGGATTCTGTCCCGGTTGCCCCTCTTCCAGGCCAGCTCCCTGCTGTGGCCTGAGAGTGCAGTGGAGGATGGCCCAGGTGCTTGGGCCCTGCACCCCATGGGGGACCAGAGGAGGCACCTGGCTCCTGGCTTCGGATCAGCGCGGTGCGCCGGCCGCAGCGTGCCAGCTGTGGTGGCCATTGGAGGGTGAACCAACAGCAAAAGGAAGACCTTTCTCTCTGTCTCTCTCACTGTCCACTCTGTCAAAAAAAAAAAAAAAAAAAAGATCCTACAGAAGGGCATAAACAAAAGCCTCCTCCACATTTTCCCCCAATGGGATTTGTTTTAATAAAATCTATTTGTTTTATCAAGGATGCATTAAAATATACTATCATTTTGGTTTTATTTTATAGGCACTCCTGTTTTATTTTTGAGATACATTCTTTACTTCAGCCATTTTTTTTTAAATTCATTTGATTCATTCCTGAAAGAATTCAACACTAGACATGACTTGCTCATGAGTAAACACCCATTTTTTTAAAGAGCTTTGCAGAACTCTCTGTAACTTTCCACATATAAAGTGTCCAAGAGTATGTGATTTTTTGCATATATGTGCAATTTTTCCATCTCTACATGAAGTAGGAAGAAGGCAATATAAAGCATCAATAATTTCAACAGTGATTAAGCTAGGCACTTATTTAAGTACTGTGTTTACATATTTAACTGACATCTCAGTTGTTAATTCACTGCTATTCCTGGTTCTACAATTCACTGTAGTTCCTGTTCATCATGACTTTGCTTAGGCTACAAAACAAAGACATCAGAAAACATTATGAATTTATTAATATCCAAGAAATAAAAACTAAGAATATAAAATGCCAATAATTTTTGGAGGATGAACTAAATAATTTCCATAAGCTATATCATTTTTTTCTTATTGTTTCAACCCAATGTATACTTTCCCAATTGTAAGTAAATTACTGAAAGAAATGGCAATTAAGTAATATAATGGAAATATTGAGAATTCCACTACTACTTTATACATTTATACTGTCCAGTAAATGTCACTGCATAGTTTATAGGTTCTAGTAAAAAATGAACATGTGAGTCCCTCATCTATATAGAATCTAGATACACTGTATTAAGTAATACAAAATTTTAAATTTTTCAATACTATCAGATTTTTCCATGGTTATTTTTATTTATATATTTGTAAGGTAGAGAAAAACAGGGGAAGGGAGCATGAGAGAGACACACAAGAATCATCCATTCACTGATCTACTCCCCATAACAACTAGCCAAACCAAGGCCAGGAGCCAGGATCTCAATCCAAATCTCTCATGTGGGTGACGAGACTCATGTTTACGCCCTCACTTGCCTCACAGGGTGTGCATTTAAAAGAAGCTGGCCTCAGAAGCAGATTCAGGATGTGAAGACAGGCATCTCACATGGGATACCAGCATCTGAACCATCACTTACACGTGGTGCCGGTTGTCCACTCCAGGTTATTTTTTATCTGCAGTTTATTTTCTTTTTAAAGATATAAAGTATAATTTTAAATCACTAATATATACTAACTATTCATCTTCATGTGTTAGACCAGTTTTGATTGCAAATATAATAATCTACATAACTCATAATTCTGGACGTTATACAATTTTTGATTCCAGATAATGCATATGTAATTCTTTTTTACTCAGATGGTGAAACCCTGCAGGAAAACAAACCTAACAAATCTCATTTCATTTATTTATGTACACACGTCCTAACAACACGTAGTCACTTTGGCTGTGTGATGAGTAAGAAAAGAATGAAATGTGAGTTATCCTTCTTTTCCTATTTCTCTGTGACAACGCTTTTGGTTTAAGTGGTTGACTTGGGAAGCAACATGAGTTTCAGAAAGGATATGATAATGTCTCAGTGAGTTTGTGTATCTTAGAATGAAATTACCTTGTTTCTAAAAGTGTTTGAGGTAGGATACAATTCTCACAGAACATATGCTTCTTGGAGGAGTGTCATTACCCCTCCACTTAGCCATAGATACAGCACATTTATTACTGTTGTGTACTCGGCTGAAGTCTTGCTGAACTGCTGTGAACTGATTGCTCTAAAAGTGTTAAAAATTATACTTGAATTGTGAATGGGCTGATGAAATCTGAAGAAAAACATTTTCTGTTACATGAACTGTTGAAAAATGAACATATCTCAAACTATCCATATTTTGTATTTCAAGGTATCAAAGCACCAAAATTTCTGGGCCCTTGATCTCAACTGTTCTACTCTGTTGGCATCCACCCAATAACAGGCACACATATTTCATCTGTAATGTTAGTCTCTACCCAATAAGTAGCCTTACTATCTTCAGTGGCTAACATCTTAGTATCATAACTTTTCATTTATACTTTTATACCTTTATTTTTTTTAAAGATTTATTTATATATTTAAGAGGCAGAGTTGGCCGGCGCCGCGGCTCACTAGGCTAATCCTCTGCCTTGCGGCGCCAGCACACCGGGTTCTAGTCCCAGTCAGGGCGCCAGATTCTATCCAGGTTGCCCCTCTTCCAGGCCAGCTCTCTGCTGTGGCCAGGGAGTGCAGTGGAGGATGGCCCAAGTGCTTGGGCCCTGCACCCCATGGGAGACCAGGATAAGTACCTGGCTCCTGCCATCAGATCAGCACGGTGCACCAGCCACAGTGCGCCAGCCGCGGTGGCCATTGGAGGGTGAACCAACGGCAAAGGAAGACCTTTCTCTCTGTCTCTCTCTCTCACTGTCCACTCTGCCTGTCAAAAATAAAAAATTAAAAAAAAAGAGGCAGAGTTACAGAGAAATAGGGAGAGTGAAAGAGGTCTTCCATCTACTGGTTCACTCTCTAAATGGCCACAACTGCCAGAGTTGAGTGGATCCGAAGCCAGGGGCCAGGAGCTTCTTCTGGATCTCCTACTTGGGTTCAGGGGCCCAAGCACTTGGACCATCTCCTACTGCTTTCCTAGGGCATTAGCAGGGAGCTGGTTTGGAAGTGTAGCAGCTGGAAATGAAACTGGCACCCATATGGGATGCCAATGCCACAGGCAGGAGCTTAACCTACTATGACACAGCGCAGGTTCCTATTACTTTAATCCCTACAATTATTTTTTGGAACGGAGGGAATATTTTCCTATTGGATTTTTTTTTATTTTTATATTTGTCATATTCTTTCTGAGAATTAAACAAATGTGAAAAAATGAAAAATGCTACAAAGCCAAATTGCTTTGAAGCTAACATTGTACAGAGTAATGGGTACATTCTTTTTGAAGAAAATTTGCAGAATGTTTTCCATTTTTGCATTTGAAAGCATAAAATTTTCTTTCTTTCTTTCTTTTTCTTAAGTTTAGTTACTTCATTGTTATTAGTATTCATTACATTAGATCACTGTTAGGATGCTTCAATTAAAACATTAGATTTTGTTAATGAGCAAAATGATTATTGACCCTATTCTGAATGCATAGTCTGTTGCAATCTCTCAGAGCCTAACTGACTCATTTTCTTTTTAGAGCTGGTGTTTCAAGAATGCATTTTCAATTGTTTCCAAATACATGCAGTCCTGCACATTACCATTCAGCATTACTACCTGAAATAACAACTATTGATATAGCAATGTAATAAGCATTTTAAAGTGCTGAATGCTAGCAAGTACCCAATTCTCTATTAGCTAACAACTCCATTATTTGGCAGAGTTATTTTTACCTAGAGGAGTTGTTTTATTGTGATATCAAGCTTTACATTTATCCGAAGCAAAGCTTTAAGTTTGGACATATTGGAAGAGAGATACAAGTCACAATGGTGATGAATTTTTATCTTATTCTTATTCTTTTAAAAATTGAACACTATATAATGTCTGCTAATAATCCAGGATTAATAGGCTGTTTAATTTAAAGATCTAAAAATAAACCAGAGTGTACGTGACTTCATGAAATGTATGAAGATGTGGAGAAAATAAACGGAAAAATAATAAATACAAATTAGGACAGAATTAGCACTGTATCTTTTCAATTACTGGAGTCTGATAGATAGCAAGTACTTGGTTAATGATTTTGATTGTGTGAATCTTGCCTTACATTGTTCTCCAATGTGCATTTTGCATTTCTTTCAACATGCTCTAAGTCTTAGAGAGCACTGTTCTCATATAAAATCACCAACTGCTAAAATGCATTCTAAAGATGTCCTAGTTATCTTCCTGTGAATGATCTTATAAAGAAACTCATTTTAGGATAATAAAGGTGAGAGTAGTAAAGTATTCTTACATGATTCAGCCACACTTAACCAAATTTGATCCAGCCAACGGAGGGTGCTTTCTGGCTCAGCTGAATCTTCCCTTTTGTAACTTTCATGACTCTGGGTGAGGTAAAAATAAAGTGCCTGAATAGATGACAAGGTCATATTCAGAGATGTCAGTAGCTTGATGTTTAGCATAGAACATTGGTAGAACTTTGATTGCCACCAATTCTCTTTGTTTATGACATCTGCTTCCTGTGGCAGGGAAACGGGGGACAGATGCAGGAATAAAGTGTAGGACAAATATTAATTGTGACAATCAATGTTCCTGAGATTTTAAAAATCATTTTTAAAAGTCAGCCAAATGATCACAGAATATAACAGAGTCTGTAAACCACTTATGTTGATAAAACAAAAGCCCTAAAGTTTGTGCATGTATATACATACTTAAAGTTTCCAATGAGAAGGCCTATTGATCCATAATACCTTCATCCATTGTGAATATTTATTTAGCATACTTATATAGCAAAGTACATTGCAATACTGAGTCACTAAAAATGCATATAACATTGTAAAGAAAAAGGAAATTTGGTCAAATGGCAATGAAAAGTAGAATGTAATAAGGGCCTTAACATAAATTCTTTCAGAAAGCTAACTTTTATTGGATATGTATCATGTCCCAATCATTCTGCAAGATGTTTCAACACACACAGCCATGGTCTTATCCAATTTCTCTCTAAATTTTGTGAAAACAATTGTAACATTACCATTTTATAGATAACAATAACAACAAGGACAAAAATTATAAAAAACTAAACTGAAATTCAGTTGAGACCCAGATGATGTTTATTGTTCTCCCCAATATCCCTTATCCTGGATGTGTATAAAATTATTAAATAGATATAGAATGCCCCTCAAACATTCTTAGTTCTTTTACTCTTCCCCATGCCTATGGTCAAACTCTAATTTTAGCTTTTTATAATGTGGGGGATCCCACAGGAGTTGCAGAGTTCCAGAGCACCGCTAACCCAAAAAGAAAGAGAAAAAGCTAAGTAAAATGGAGTTACTTAGGCTAATCCTACTGAGCACCAGGAACTGTCCAGACTTTCTGCCACAAACAGACACAGCTAGTAAGCAAGGTAAGGACAGGGGAACCTTACATCTTAAAGTAGCAACCAACCAACTGGCCACTGCATTACTTCACCCACAGTACTGCGCCACAATTGGCCACACCCAGAAGACTTCTAACACACCGTTGGCCGCACCTAAAAACTAACATTTGGTTGGTGACACCTAGAAAGGATGGGCCTGTGATTGGTGACGCCCTAGAAAACCCACCTACTCCGGAGGGGGGATAAAGAGCAAGCCTCACAACTGCTCTCTCCATCCTCTCCGGGAACCAGGGCTTATTGCAAGTGATGGTGGCGTGGATCAGCTGCCTCTTGCCAAAACTCTGCCCAAGTATTCACTGGCCAAACTCTGCTCACTACTCCGCTGGGTCCGACCTAGCCTGGACATCCTAGCTGTTGCCGGAGCTGGCACTGACCCCCTGGGGAGACAGCATCGGGGACTTCAATCCTTGACTCAAGTTGCCGTTCATCTTAGAATTTCGCCAGCCTACTGTCCAGCGTGCCAGTCATCCCACGACTACTGCCCGTAAGTGATTGTTCTAAGATCCGTCTCTCTGAGTGGTAACAGAGACTTTGGACTCTGGACTTTGGACTTTGACTTTCGTGACAGTGATACTAACCTTGAGAATGCAGCATTCATATTACACCCTTAGCTATGAATATTTAGATTGATTATGCTTTGTATGCTTTATATTTATTACTATTGCTAGCTATTTTTTGAGATTCCCTTACTCCTAGATGTGTGTTATGACCTGTGGAATAATGATGTATTAAGTTCTATTGACCTTTAGATGTGTGCACTAAATATATGTATTGAGTAGTGTTGAACAATAAATTCTATTGAAAAGGTTGGGGCCGGCACCATGGCACAGTAGGTTAATCCTCCACCTGCGGCGTTGTCATCCCATATGGGTACTGATTCTAATCCCAGCTGCTTCTCTTCCAATCCCGCTCTCTGCTGTGGCCTGGGAAAACAGTAGAAGATGGCCCAATTCCTTGGGCCTCTGCACTCACATGGGAGACTGGGAAGAAACACCTGGCTCCATGCTTTGGATCAGTGCAGCTCTGGCCACTGCAGCCATTTGGAGAGTGAACCAACTGACAGAAGACCTTGCTCTCTGTCTCTCCCCCTCACTATCTGTAACTCTACCTCTCAAATAAATAAATCAAATCTTTTAAAAAAATGAAAAGGCTATCATGATTCTGTGTGATTTTTTCCCGTGCTCCGACAGGTCGCATTAGCCTTGTCGAGCTGTGTGACAAGTGGTGTTTGCAACGCATATTCTTTTTGACTATTCCTAGTTGGTTACTTACCTCCAGGTTTAAATATTTTCTTTCTTTCCACAAATCAATAGGTTTGATCACATTACTCCTGATTCTAAGTCCTTTAGGATTTCTCTATTGTGTGACAACCAATCCAAAACTGCTTTTCATGATGCACTAAACCCTTTTGGAGTTGACTTCAACTCTACTCCACTTATGTTCCACAGTTACTCTCCCTGCAAACCGATGCCCAATTCTTACAAACCTATTTTGTAGGTTTATGATCTAAATGTGGCATTCATGACTCTGAACACTTTTTCTTCCTGATGGATTCTCATATTCATTCATCAAGGTGCATGTCAGAATTGCCTCATCTAAAAGTATCTGGTAGTTATTACAGAAAAGTTGGTGATGATTTATAATGTTGGTAAATATGTAAGATTATTTTTCCAAAAATATGCCCCAGAAAAAGACATCATCCTGTTTGTCTTTCTAATACTGGAAGATGCATTTCTGGGTTCCTATTTATTAAATTAACACTTGGGAACAGTTTATTTTGAATATTTGTCTGAAAAAAATCAATCATTCCTAAATTTGGATGTTTTATACATAAGCTATAGGCCTTGTTTGAAAACAAATTTAAATAACTTTATGATAGATTTGTATTTATAACTTTAGAACATAACTATTTCCAAGGTTTGGATACTAACAAAACTATCTATTTAGAGATTGCTTTTGCAAAATGTTAAAGTGCATTATTACACAGTTAAAACTGATTATTTTAAAGCAAGTGAAAGAAAACCATACTTCCAATGTGAACAAATATACACAATTTTTAAAATACTGTACTTCAGAAAAAAGACAGAAGTAAATATGGTGTGCTTTAGAAAACTGTTAGATGACTCCTACAGAGCCTGGCATGACAGCTAGACAGTAAAGTCTAGGATTCACATGAAAAGATTTAAGAAAATTGCATCCAAATACAAGCGAGAAAAAATACCATAACTTTATATTAGTATGGTATTTTGTATAGTACTATTTTAATTTTGTTCATTTAATTAATTAATTGCATACTACAACTATATATTTGTCTACTTCTTTCATCTAAGAAAGACAAACTGTTCTTTCTGTTTCTTCTTACTTTAGATATTGAGAATGTTTTATAGTTCTACCAATTTTGTGAAATATATAGTTGTTTCTATGTCTCTTGCGTTTCTTTCTATAAGTTCTTTTCCCTGGTACTTCACTAATTTCTTGATAAATAGAACAAAGTACATACAGCAAAGCCGTCTTGTAAATATATGGCATTATCATTAGATTGCTGCCTCATTCTGAGCTCAGAATGGGCACTTGATAAATAATGCTAAGAAGAACCATTTAATAACTTAGCTCTGAAACATTTCACAGTGTTTTACATGCAGTAAACAATCAGTATATATTTAGTATTACATTTTGCATTCTGTAATAGGAATAAATCACTGCACTGATAGTCAATGGCAAGGTGGAGGATGTCTGTCAAGCCCAGATTTGTCTCTTGGTAAATCCCAGAGTATTTCCATTTGTTCTGGAAAAACAAAAGAGATACATCATTTCAATCTTTGAGTAGAAATTGTAGCTTAATATGGAAAACTTCATGAATTTTCTAAGATTGTGCTGAAATTACCCACAATGTCTTTTGGGGATTTATACTTCTTTTTAATTTTTTTTTACTGGACAATTTTTAAGTCAGCAGTTCTCAGCTGAGTATTCACTCGTACCAGCAAATTCTGCTCTTCAGTTAGAAGCTGACATTAAATGTTTGAGGATGAATGGTTTGTCTTTATTTCACAGGCACATAGTCTGCACAGACCTTATAAAACCAGGTTTTAGCTCCTAGATAGCTAGAATAAAAGGTCTTTATTTAAAGTCTCCATCAAAGCATCTGTTTTCTTGAAGCACTCCTTCTGTAGTTCAGCCAGCCAGACTACTAAATTGCTGACACCAAAACACTGGCCCAACCCTACTCTATTCCTTTGGAAATAGGATGCCCTGATTAGAGCTAGGTATCCAATGTCAACTCTATTAAGACTCGCGACAGTCTGTATCCAGCCTATTTGATTCTGAGAACTAAACAACCCCATACTAAAAACTCTTTGTATGCTAGAGACAAGTCTAAAGAAAGACCTTTGCTGATTCATTACGTTAAACCTTGATAGCTATTGAGAAAAATCTAATTATTGTTTCCAAAAAGCGCTTTATACTTATAATGCCCTACTTTCTGTTCATGTTTTCAAGGATCCACACGGGTCTCTGTTTTTTAAATAATGTTCTCTTCGAAGTTTAAAACTATAAAGATGTTTTTCCCTTTGAATCCACCATATTAGCCCTTTGTCTCATTATGTAATCATATAACGCTAAACCATTTATCTTCCATTGTTTGACAGTTCACTTCCACACAGATCTAATTATAGGATGGCATATGCAGTACACTCATTTAATTGCCTCTTTTACTGAGGAATTACTAAATTTTTCTCATCTAAATCAATAGAGCTTCTCAGATGTTTAGAGTATATATTTTTTTCTTTTGGTTGTAGATTTGATCTAAGCAGTTGAATTCAAAATACTCCCTCTGTATTTTAGTATTTTTATGTTTAACACAGATGATTGTACAGATGTCTAATACTTTTTTTTTCCTGTTGTTGGTATTTCACTTCTCTTCTTTTTCTAAAAACTTCCGTGTTGTCTTTTCCTGTGATGGCCCTGATGCATCTTCCATTGCTTGGGAACTTCACTCAAGAAAATTATTCTTAGAATTCTTGGTATTTTAGGAGCCCTGTCCTGCTTATTATACGGTTACAGAGGCTGTAGTCTATAGGTCAAGTGTAGACTCTAAGTCAAATGGCTTATAGTTTGAATTTCTGATAGGGATTTGGGGAAAATATTCTCATAAATTTAATCAAAAATACAAATTCTCATAGTTTAGCATTTTTGTGACAAATGATCTTTCCTACCCTAGCCAGGGTAATTTTTCTCCTGTGCAGACAGATAACACACCCCTCTCTCAGACAGACGGAAATCCCGTCCAACACTGCATTCATCTCAAATCTCGGATATTGGAGTGATTTAAAGCTTTCTCTATCAAGTCGAGGGTTTTTTTTTTTTTAATTAATTTTTGAAAGATTTATCTATGTATTGGAAAGGCAGAGAGAGTTGGGTTGGATTTTATATCTACTGGTTCACTCCCCAAACGATGAAAGAGTCAGAGCTGGGCCAGACCAAAGTCAGGAGCCAGGAACTACTGGTTCAGGTCCCAGCTGCTCCATTTCTGACCCAGCTATCTGCTAATGGCCTAGGAAAGCAGTGGAAGATGCCCCAAATGCTTGGGCCCCTGAACCCATGTAGGGGACCCAGAAGAAGCTCCTGGCTCCTGGCTTCGGAAAGGCCCAACTCTGGCAGTTGTGACCATTTGGGGAGTGAACCAATGGATACAAGACCTTTTATTCTCTCTGTCTCTTCCTATCTCTGTCTGTAAATTTGCTTCTCAAATAAAGAAATAAATCTTTAAAAAAAATTGTACAATGTTTTTGATGCATTTTTATGCATGAAACTGATAAGACAATATGCAAGCTAATTCTTCCAAAATTAAAATGAAACCATATATTAGAATTTAAAGGGCATTTTAAATGATGTTGAGAGTAAGGGTTCTGACATTCCAAATTTTCTAATGCTAATCAATTTTAAAATATTAGAATGATATCTGAATTTTTAATGTCTTGATTTATATTTTGATGAAAAGAAAAAAGCTGATATCTTATTCTTAGGAAATTAAATGTCATTAATGCTTAAATTATTATTCTAGAGACCACTCTAGAGTTAGGAGAAGAAACATAATCCAATGTAGGCTCCCTGGCAAAATATCTGATCTATTATTTCATATGAAGACCTATCAAATTAAATATAAAAAAGCTAAGTTAATTTGAATAATATGAGAAAAGTAAGGAAATATGAAGGCTGCCCATCATGTAGATAATTAGATAAGGCAATATTCTAGCATACATTATTACATTAAGAAGAATTGAACAAAGCAAACATTTGCCAAGACTTGAGAAACACAAAAAACTTTCATGGTGCCTTTTAAAATACATCAGGAAAAAACACTACAGCTAAAATGTGTTTATATCAATGTGATGATCAGTTTCCTTAGTTTTTCCTTGGACATGAGACATGGGTAATAGAGATCAGAATGTCTTCTGAATACTTATTCTGTTACAAATTCTTTCATTCTAAAAGCACTAGCAGATTGCTATTATTACGCAGAAGTTTTCTAGGTCAGCCTGACTCTCAGACAATTTGCCCTATATAAAAATTTAGAATAAACTTCAGAGGTGTTATTTCTCAAAAGCTCATTGTTATCTCTTGGTATAAATTAAATATAAATAATTGAGTTTGCAAAAGGCTTCCATAGCCTTGGCAGCTCATGACAAGAGCCTTGGGTGATTACTGACACCATAAACAAGAGTGTCAATTTGTTAAGTCAACAACAGGAGTCACTGTGCACTTACTCCTCATGTAGGATCTCTGTCCTTAATCTGTTGTACATTGTGAATTAATGCTATAACTAGTACTGAAACAGTATTTTACACTTTGTGTTTCTGTGTGGGTGCAAACTGTTGAAATCTTTACTTAATATATGCTAAATTGATCTTCTGTATATAAAGAGAATTGAAAATGAATCTTGATGTGAATGGAATGGGAGAGGGAGCGGGAGATGGGAAGGTTGTGGGTGGGAGGGAAGTTATGGGGGGGGGAGCCATTGTTATCCATAAGCTGTATTTTGGAAATTTATATTTATTAAATAAAAGTTTAAAAAAATTAAAAAAGAAATTGAGTTTGGAGTCAGACACAGTGCTACTTTACCCTGATGTAGATTCAGCCAATTCATAGCTGGACGGGCTTGGAAAAGTATTAAGTTCTCTGTATAATAATTATAAGCCCTACTATAGGGATAAAGAACAAAGGACAATAATTGGAAGCTACTCTGATTTCCTCTTCTCCTACAAAGTGAACACTTTCCTGGAGGCAATAATCTTATGTCAAAGAGCATAAAATACATTATGTTGTTTCTAATGAATGCATGGAATATACTGATCCGGTTTTAAATTAAAACCACCATTTTTCTTATTAACTTAAATATAAATGTGAGTGTATAAATCTCCTCAAGAAAGTACAGTGAGCTCTCTGTATCTATGGGGGATTTATTTCTAGGATTTGCACACCTCCTTTCTTGTATTTTGGATTATTTATAACACTAATAAAATTTATTTATTTTTAAAGATATATTGATTTCTTTGAAAGGCAGAGTTACATAGAGAGAGAGGTCTTCCATCCGCTGGTTCACTTCCCAAATCGCCACAACGGCTAGAGCTGAGCCAGTCCAAAGCCAGGAGCCAGGAATTTCTTCTAGGTCTCCCACCTGGATGCAGGGGCCCAAGGACTTGGGCCATCTTCTACTGCTTTCCCAGGCCATAGCAGAGAGCTGGATTTGAAGTGGAACAGCTGCGGTTTGAACTGGCATCCATATGGGATACCAGCATGGCAGGTGTCGGCTTTACTCGCTATTCCACAGCACCAGCCCCTGTAGATAGAATTCTAAGAACATAATGATATGAGCACAGCTCTGGGGGTTATGTCCAAAAACCTTCACAGTTACAGGATGCAGGGGATATGTCGTTTACACCATTGTTGCCCTGTCTCTATGATGCTGTCAGAACAGAGGTGGGCTGTGCAGCTTTCTGCTGCTGAGTATGGTACTCTCCCCATGTGGTGTCCCCCATGGCTGGTGGCAGCAGCCCTGACCCAGGAGTGCTGTAGCCTGCCTGGAACCCTCGAATCCCGCAGTGGCGTGGGCAGAGGCCAATCACACAAGCCGAGAGGTGTGGAGACACGGTGCAGCTGGCAGGGATGGTGGGGATTTGTTGAGTGACTTTTTAAACTTTAGCTCTTTATTTCGATCTTATGCTGGTTCCCTTGGCCTCCTGGGGTTCTGTGCCCCAGGTCTCATGTGGTCTTCTGAGATTTCATCTTGAACCAGGAAGTTTTCATTTTCCTTCTGGGATGGTGTTTCCCAGATGAGGTAGCATTTTTCTTTTTCTTTTGGTATTTTACTTTAGCTTTACACTGGCTATTACATAAAAATTGGACCCCATTGTGTGTACAAATGGGGACTCCAAGGTGTAAAATTATAGCTAATGCAATGTATCCAAGGCACATGCTTAAGGATAATTAGGCTGATGGTGAGCTATGTTTATTTTTATCTTCTCAGGTCCTACAAAGAGACTGTTTCGCTCTATAGTTCTGAAAACATTCCCATGCACTCGCTCCTAAGGGTACAGTTTGAATACTTGCATGAGATTCCAAATCCCCATGAGCTGGATGGTAAAAGCAGCATTTTAAGTGTTTAGTAATCACATAGATAAGGTTGATGAGGAGAAAATTCTCCAACATGGGCAGCAGTCCATACAGCAGACTCAGAATGGCAGTCTCTGTAACACTCAGTGACCTCAGAATCAAACCATAAGGCATTCTGGTCTGGTTAAAAAGCACACACGCATTTCAGGCATGGAAAGCCAAGACACTGATGAGAAGAGTTTTCCTCCATGAAGAACCTCTGTGGTTGAGAACCCAATGGCTCTTCATGGAAATATGGTCATTTCATGGAAAATGTGGTCAGCAAAGAAGTATGTCCTCTTTTCTGAAGGGAGAGGAGAACTTCCACTTTGCTCATGGCTTTGTCGGAAGTCTGATGGGGTTTGTGGATTTGGAGGCTTCCACAGCCTAGGCATCACAGGTCAAGAGCCTTGGATGGGCCAGCGCTGCGGCTTACTAAGCTAATCCTCCGCCTGCAGTGCCGGTACTCTGTTCTAGTCCCAGTTGGGGCGCCAGTTCTGTCCCAGTTGCTCCTCTTCCAGTCCAGCTCCCTGCTGTGGCTCGGGAATGCAGTGGAGGATGGCCCAAGTCCTTGGGCTCTGCACCCCATGGGAGACCAGGAGAAGCACCTGGCTCCTGGCTTTGAATTGGCTCAGTGCACTGGCCGTGGCAGCCATTTGGGGGGTAAACCAATGGAAGGAAGACCTTTCTCTCTGTCTCTCTCTCATTCTCTAACTCTGCCTGTCAAAAAAAAAAAAAAAAAAAAAAAAAAAAAAAAAAAAAAAGCCTTGGATGATCATTGACATCATACCTGAGAGTGTTAATTTATAAATTTACAAGAGTCACTGTGTACTAACTTCCTAAGCAAAACCTCTGTCCTCAAAAAGTTGTATTATTAGAGGGAATGATAAAACTTGCTCTCAAAGATTAACTCTCTTATGTTAAATAGAGGACATTACTCATTGATAATTTTTAGTTTTGTCTCTTTTCCAGCTCCTTTGTTTGGAAGAGATTTGTTATCATCCTTAGGTGCTTCCTTAAAATGAATTAGTTTCTCAAACATGGAGTCTTGGTTCCATGTCAACCTCCCTGCAATATCCCATCTTGCTTGTTTTACAGTCAGATGGAGAGTGCCAAGTGGTTCCAGGTCTCAGGGCTATTAATCCGGCAGTTGTGTCAC
The DNA here is from genome assembly GCF_964237555.1 of Oryctolagus cuniculus. Lineage (NCBI taxonomy): Eukaryota > Metazoa > Chordata > Mammalia > Lagomorpha > Leporidae > Oryctolagus > Oryctolagus cuniculus. Next base: position 27,035,797 of record NC_091440.1, read on the forward strand.
TGCAACCTATTGTGTTAAACTCTTAGGTGAAGGATGTTTTCTTCTGCATCCCGTTAAACCCAGAATCTACCAATACAAGGATGCAGAGTTTCCCCAACAAAAGCTTAGGTTTCTGAACAAGAGGTAGATTACTTGGGATGTATTCTGACTCCAGGAAAACGTGCTGTTTCAGTCAAGAGAAAGGAAGCTATTCAATGTATGGGGTCAGCACAGAAGAAAAAGCAGCTAAGGACGTTTCAGGGTATGGCAGGATTCTGTGGAATATGGATTCTAGTATTTGAGTTAATAGAAAAACCCTTGTGTGAAGACTTAAATACCCTGAAACAGACCTACATTGCTAGACAGGCGAGCTACAGAAGGTGTTCCATAGAATTAAGGAGTTATTAACATAAGCTTCGGCTTTAGGAACCCCTAACCTGAGTAAGCCATTCACCTTGTTTATAGCAGAAAAAAATATGGGATTGCTCCAAGAGTACTGACTCAAAAATTTTATCCTATTATCTCTACTTCATGCAGTACTGGAACATTCAGAAGTAGCTGTCATCCACTGTAACAGACATCAGAAGGAAGACGGCTCTGTTAGCAAGGAAAATGCACTAGCAGATAAGGCCGCCAAAGAGCTAGCACACAGGAAGCTCTGGGAATGGCTCTGATGCCTCAGCCTTCTAGCAATGACCAAAGAGCCTCACTATACTGAGTCTGAGATAGAATGGGCCCAACAGCGAGGATTTACTAGAGACTAGTGCATGATGAACTTCAGATAAATGGCTTCACGATGGAAACCTATTAAGGAAATACACGATTCAACCCATCTGTTAAGAGGAGATTTAATGTAAATACTCTCTCAATTTTTAATGGGAACGGACTACATTCTGTCATAAGGGAAGTAACTCACTCTTGTCCTCTTTGTTTACAAAATAACCCTGGTGGTCATGTAAAGCCACCTCCTTTGTTGATTCCTGTGCAAAGGAGAGGAAAATAGCCTTGTGAAGGTTGACAGATTAACTTTACTAACAGGTCTCCCACAAATAATTACAAATATCTTCTAGTTATCGATATTTTCATAGGACGGATGGAACCTTTTCCAAGTTGAATAGAACAGGCACAAGAGGTATCCAAAGCCGTGCTGAAGGACACAGTGCCATGCTTTGGACATCCAAGTTTACTCCATAGTGACAATAGACCTTCATTTGCATCTAAAATGACTCAAGGGGTAGCTACTGCTCTAGGAGTTTCTTACCAGCACCATGCCTCTTGGAGCCCTCAGTCATCAGGTAAAGTTGAAAAGGCTAATCATAGTCTAGAGAAAATTCTAAGTAAGCTTTGTCAAGAGACCTCAGAAATGTGTCTTAAACTATCCTGTTGCCCTCCTCAGGATGAGAATAGCACCAAAGTTTGCCCTAATGCTCAGTCCATATGAGATGCTGTATAGAAACCCTTCCTCTCTTCTGAAATTCTCTTTGATTCAGAGATTGAAGACCAGATAAGTTATATTATCAATTTAGGCCATATAAAAAAGGCTCTGATAAAATGTGTCAACAAAGTTCTCCCAACACCAGGTCCTAAAACTCATGTGCAGCCTATTTCAACACGAGACTTAGTTTTATTAAAATCTTGGAAGAAAGGATCTCCTTCAGACCCGTTGCTGCCTAAATGGAAGGGAACCAACCCGGTGTGGCTGAGGATGCCAACCTCTGAAGTTACAGGGCATTGCAACCTGAATATGCTCAGGCTAAACGGTTTTACAATATACACAAGGACAGCCTATCACCACACACTATCTGGAAATCTATAAAATATATTATTTCCATCTTAAGTGGCAATACATTTGCAATTTGTTGATAAACTTGCATGTTTCAGAATTTAACAACTTCTTAGACTAATGATGACCGTGTGGAGCACACAGTCATTGGCAGTGACTGAAAATTCTCCAGACCATGAAATGGATTAGTTAGGTGAAATAGGAAGAGATTTCTGGACCTAAGATGGTCAGGGCCTGCATCCATGATCAACAGGAAGTAGATTCAGAAGATATGATGAGTCGATGGTCTTCAGCATACCCTTAGGTTTAAGGGTCATGAATCTCTAAGGTGGAAATGATGTGGAAAAAGTCAGAGAGATAGTTAGTTCATGAGCTAGGGTCCACACCTCCCCTGCTCCATGTAAACCTATCAACCGCCTGTCACTCAGACTTTGTAACCACACCCCCTAAGAATCATATAAGAAGATGGGTGAAGGGAAGGGAGCTCTCTCTCCCCTCGTAAACCCAGGAAAGGCTAGTATGGATGGCCTTCTTTACCCTTCCTGGCCCACTCTCCCTAAGTGAATCACTCATGTTCCTGTGTATACCTCTTACATCATAAATAAACCTTATGCTGGATTTGTTTGTCCCTGTATTTAGAATTCTCCTCTAAGTAAAAGGCAAGAGCCTGAAATAGGAGCTTAAGCCTAACCTAGCCCACAATAACTATACCCTATTCAGCCATCTGGGATCCTCCAGAAGACCTCTATTATAATTTTTTAAAGTTTTATTTACTCAATTGAAAGGCAGAGTTACAGAGAAAGAGAAGGATAGACAGAAAGATATTCTATCCATTGGTTCACTCCCCAAATGGCCACATGGCTGGGGATGGACCAGACCCAATCCTGGAGCCAGGAGTTTCTTCCAGGTCTCCCTGTGGAGGAAGGGGCCCAAGGACTTGAACCATCCTCCACTGCCTTCCCAGGTGCATTCAGGAAGCTGGATTGGAAGTGAAGCAGCCAGAATTAGAACTGGTGCCCATATTGGATGTGGGCACTGCAGACAATGGCTTAACCTGCTGAACCACAGCATTGGCCCCCAGACCTCTATTCTTAATACTTACTTGTGATTGCTACAAAAAAAATAAAAGCAATTTCCTTGAACTTAGAATTTTTCAGGGGCTGTGTTGGGTTAAGCAGCTGTTTGGAATATTATCATCTTATATTGAAGTGCCTGGGTTTGACTCCCAATCTTTGCTTCCAATCCAGATTCCTGTTGGTGTATCCCCTGGCAGGTAGCAGGTGATGGATAGAGTTCTTTGGTCCCTGTCATGCATGTGGGAGACCCAGCTGGAGTTCATATTTCCTGGCTACAGAAGTGAGCCAGTGGATGAAATCAATGTCTCCCTTGCTCTCTCTGTTTCCCGCCTTTCAAATTAAGATGAATAAATTATTAAATAAGCATTTTCTTTTAAAATCTCATTTTTTACTTTCACAAATGAAATTTATATTTTATCAAAATAACCTCAGACAATATCATGAGTTTGATGAGGAATTAAAGTATGATTTTTTTGGGTTCAGAGAAAATACTTTGTTAAGCATTGTTTCAAAGTGCTTTGGTTGGTGGTCTTTTTCCTCCTGGGAGGAGGGGGAGTAGCTGATGTGTGGGAACAGAGTCATGCAGGCGTTTTTCAGCAGGCCATGAGCCATGAGCTGAAGTGTGCAAGCCGTTGTAGACGAAGCTGATCTGGGATTCACAGGTGCAGTGGATCTAAATTCCTCACGTGGTCTGAGAAACAAGGCCATGGTTCAGAAAAGTCTCAAGAATAAGAGCATTACCTCCCCCTATGGAGACCTGGCTTCCAAGGTGACCAGGCCCAGAGTCACCATGACCATGAGAGAAGAGGTCTTCAGCAGGGACAGGGATGCCGTCCTGGGGATGCTCCTGTACTCCCAGTCAGACTCTGAAGAATCCGTTCCCGCCTGCGCTGCTGCCACCCTCAGAGCACCTCTTACCCCGCCTCCTTCTCCAGGAAAGAATTCCACTGATTCAGGCACGCACTACTCCAGGGATTTTGAAATGGGCGTTTACATAAAACTCCAGATCAGATCTGTGGCATTGCTGGGTTGTCTTCGAAGGCTGTCTGGGAAGGATCTTTGTTCTAACATCTTCTCCTGAGCCTTGTATACCCTTGCAAGGGCACTTAGAGTAAATTCTGGTTTTCAAGTCGAGTCCTTCATATATAAAAAAAAAGTGCTTTGATAGGTATTATTGTAAAAATAATGTTAAAGGGGCCGTTGCTGTGGTGTAGCGGGTAAAGCCGCCACCTGAAATGCCAGGATCCCATATGGGTGCTGGTTCTAGTCCCAGCAGCTCTACTTCTGATCCAGCTCTCTGCTATGGCTGGGAAAGCAGTTGAGGATGGCCCAAGTCCTAGGGCCCCTGCACCCATGTGGGAGACCTGGAAGAAGCTCCTTCGGATTGGCCCAGCCCTGGCTGTTGTGGCCATTTGGGGAGTGAACCAGTGGAATGGAAATCTCTCTCTCTGCCTCTGCCTCTCTGTAACTCTGCCTTTCAAATAAATAACTCTTTAAAAAAAGTTAATAGTGTAATACACTTAAGTAAGTGTAAAATGAAAATGTTTACTTTTAACCCTTTTGTAGAGGCTTTATTTTCAACAATGTTTAAATATGTGAGAACAGTTTATCAGGAAGTTGAAATATGAGAGCTTTCTTGGATTAGACAAAAGAGATTCCATCAAAAACAATCTAAGGGAACAGGAAAGGTCAGTCTGAAGATTTAAACTGTGAGGTTATAAATGTTGATGTGAAGAGAATGATAATTCAAATCAGAAAATTTCACATTTCAGGGATGCAATTTGATGAACTATTTATTTGTGTCTATTTTAATGAATAACTCAAATGCAAATGATGTATTAAATACTGAACAGTGAAAGTTATTTAAAATAACATCCTGTTTTTCAACATATCTTAACATCATTAAAGAGTTAACACATGTAAATATATAAGAAAAACTTGTCTACCAGGTAAAAATTAAACTTCATGTTAACTTTTAGATCAACATATAGTTACATGATGAAAACATTAGCATTTGTATTGTAAACTCAATAGGGATAATTTAAATAATAGTAGAAATTACTTAGTATTATGAATGAATAGTATGAGTGCAAATACAGAATGTAAAATGAGAAAACTAGAATGAGTAAGCTTCCTAGTTTGGATTGTTATTAAAACAGTCCATATCCATAGAATGGGTAGCTTGTAAACAACATAAATTTATTTCTCACAGATCTAAGGGAAGGGAAATCCAAAATCAACTTTTCAAGCAGATAAGTGTATGATGAGAGCTTACTTCTAAATAAATGGTACTTTTTTTGCCTCTTTTATAAGAATTCTCATTCCACTCACAACTTAGCGGAACCATTTCCCAATAAGCACATGATACTTATAGGTTTTAAAGTAAGGATTTGGGGAGTAAACAGATATTTAGGTTAGAAGTATTTAAGTTGGAAGTGCAATGGACAATGGTAAGAGCTGAGTTGACATTCTTTCCTGTAAAATAATGCAAAGTAGTGTTAAAGAAATTTACATTATATTTTGGGAACTTTCCACATCAAAGAGTAGGTTTCTTAGCCTATATTCCAATAAAATAGCAAATTAGTTGTCATTTAAATATGTCATATTCAAATGCATTTAAGAATGAAGGACATATAGGATGGCCTACATTGGAATTGGAAGAGAGGACAGTTAAATGGTAAAATATTATCCCAGATGTGTAACAACATTCTGAATCACAGTGATTGAGAGCAAATCACACAGACATTGGGCAAGTTTTCCTTTTTCCTTTATAAGAAGATTGCATTTATTTATTTGAGAGATAGAGTTACAGACAGAAAGGGAAAGACAGGAAGACAGAGCGGGGCGGGGGGTCTTCTATCAGTTGATTCACTCTTCAGATAGCCACAAGGGCCAGAGCTGAGCAGATCCAAAGCCAGGAGCCAGGAGCTTCTGGGTGTCCCACGCGGAAGCCAAGCATTTGGGCCAACTTCTACTGCTTTTTCCAGGCCATAACAGAGAGATGGATTGGAAGAGGAACAGCCAGGACATGAACCAGCATCCATATAGGATTTTAGCACAACAGAGATTTAGCCTGCTGTGCCACAGCACTGGCCCCAGTAGGTGTATTTTCAAAACTTTGAGATTACTGAGATTAAATTAAACTTTTCTCATAAATTTTACAGGTACATGTGTGATACATCCTCTGTAAAGGCCTACATACTTCCCTTGATTCTAAAATAAATTGCCAGACTATAAAGTCATTAAATGCAATGTATCTTCGTAAAAATATTGTGAAGAGAAGTCAAAATTTTGGAACTTCATACTGGATATGTGTGAGTTTGTAAGAGTAACTAATTGTAACTCGTTCTATTGCTGGTGTTGTAGTGCAGTGGAATAAACTGCTGCTCCTGGTACCAGCATCCTATGTGGGAGTGCTGGATCAAGTCCCGATTGCTCCGCTTAAATCCAGCTCTGTGGTAATGTGCCTGGGAAGACAGTGGATTATGACTACAGAATCTCTGCCAGAAGATTTTCTGACCCCTGGATTCAGCCTGATTCAGCCCTGACTGTTGTGGGCACTTAGGGAGTGAACCTGCAAATGGAAGATATCTCTATTTCTGACACTCATTCTCTCTGTCACTCTGCCTTTCAAGCAAAACATATAAATAAATCTTTTTTTATTAAATTAACCAATTCTTCTTAAGGTGGATATCCTTTATGTTGCTCATTCTTGTAATTGCTAAAATCACAGCCTCTGAAGGCACTCAGAACAGCTAGCATAGATCCCAGAGTTAAGTCCTTTGGCAGCCTTGAGATGTTTAAATCGTTGCTGTAAAGAAAATTGAATAATTAGCATCTAACATTGTTACCCAAGAGCATTCTCTGTTTTGTTCTTGTAAAGGGTGAATTTAGTTAGCAGTCAGACCAAATGAACACTTGGTTTTAATTAATCTCAAGACTTTGCTCTAACTATGAACTTATTCTATAGAGCACCGTGTGTCAAAGGAGTTGAAAATCCCAGCAAATATGGCAAAAAAGACTTCACATTTTACTAATTGAATACAAAACATGATCTGCCTACTTCAAACATTTTTCAGTGAAATACGGCATTTGAAGAAATTTTACCTTGGTTCATAAATCTTCCATTAATCTTAAAGCACTTATAAAATACTGTAAAAACTCATTAATACACTCTGAGTTTTTTGTGATATCAATTTGTTTTTCTCAAGCAAAATTATGAAGAAAATGTGTAGATCAGTATTCTGTGTATGCTTCTATAAAAGAAAGGAAAGCTGTTCTCGGTAGTTGGATTCATTTTTTTTTTTCCTGGCTAAGCCTACAATATTTGGCTAGAGAGAAAATCTGAAGGATGGAATAATTTCCAGCATTTAAAAGCATTTTCAAATCCCCATTGTCTTGGAATGTAACTGCAGTCATAAGACATAAAATTGGTTTGACGGGAAAGTTTCTTGAATCAGCAAGTCAGGTCAGGCAACCCAGAGCATTTTTTTTTCAGTAAGAAATTGTTCTCTGATATTTCCGAAATATGATAATTGGGTTCAATAATACTTATATTACCAATTTTATTATTTTGCTACACCAATAACTACAATATTCTTTTCTTCTCTGGCACTATTAAATATTGATTTGTAATTTCAAGAATCACTAAATGAATGTCTACAGAGGTAATGTTGTTATTCTGCAGAATAAAGTGATCAGTAGTTGAAGCTGAAATAATTTTTCCATGGCTAAGAAGCAGCAGAGTGAAGGTTGGACTGTCTCATCTCAAACCTGGGAATATTCCACAGAGCCACATTGTCCCTTAAACAAATGCTTTCCTTTTCTCTGATTCTGCTCTGTCACCGGCGACTATGTTTACATATCTACTATGAATCTATACGAGGCTATTTTTTTCTTTAAAAAAATTACTTTATTTCTTTGATAGGCAGAGAGATAGAAAAAGAGAGAGAGCTGGAGGGAGAGATAAAAAGAGAGAAGCAGAGATCTTTTATCCTCTGCTTCACTCCCCAAATAGCTACAACAGCCAGGGTTGGGTCAGGTGATACCAGGAGACTGGAAATCCATCCTGGTCTCACGTGGGTAGCAGACACCCAAGTACTTAGGGCATTCACTGCTTTCCCAGGCTCATTGGAAGGAGTCTGGATCTGAAGTGGAGCAGCCAGTACTTGAAAGGGATGCTGGCATTGCAGTCAGCCATTTAATCCACCCTGCCAAAGTTCTAGTTAGCCTTGAGAGTACTAAAATTTAAAGGAAAATATTATATGAAGTGAATCACACCAAAAATAGCCATATACTAAAAAGGTATTCTTCAATAGCAAAACATTTTATTTCAAAAAAATAGTTGGTATCAAAGTCCTTTACTGTCTTCTACTTCTGGTCCTCATAAATCATAGCTTAGGCCTATCCTATTTTACAGAGGGCCTTATGATTTGAATCTGAAAGATAGCAAAGGTATAGCCTAAACGCTTATCAGATTTAGAATTGAATTGTCTCTACTCCCTTCTAACATAGGTATTCTTTTCAATAATAATATTGACACATTTTTTAGAACTTTAAAATTACAAGTAACTTGTGGGATTATTATTTCTAGTTTTGATTCTATAGAAAGTGATCATCCAGTGTATTTGAAAAGTATGAAATCTCAAGGTGTACAACCTTCTGTTGATTCCAATTTTGAGGTGTTTAGAAGTTAGTCATAAATCTCAGATTTCACATTTGTAAAACGCAGATAATATTATTTATCTGCCTAATATTTTATAAAAATTGGTAGAAATTATGAATATAAATTACTAGTGTGTGATTAATTGTATTCATTCACAAAACACATTGAAAATGACCAGACATCACATAAAGAAAAGTTTACAGTTTACAAGTATGTTGATACAAATATGCTGACCATGTAGACACCGCCACACATATGCAATGCTGGCATTGCGGGAATTATCATAACCCACAGCATTACAATGCTGTCTTTGTTGTATCTTTAGTGTTGCCAACAATATTATGGTTGCCAAATGCCATTATAGTGTTATATATTATGTTAGCCTTCTCTTCATTATTACATAATAGCATGTATATCTATAATTATCTCAAAGTAAATAATGTTTAATGAAAATATAGTTATCAAACGCTTGTGAACCAAACCAGATGCCCACTAAGTTATCTACCCCAGTGATGATAAAGGAGAAAATTACTATTTAAATCAGGCAGGAAGCATCTTTATGGATGGCTTATGCAGCTACTCTTTTGCTCCATAGAGTGTTTTAGGCTGCAGGATCTTAACAGAGGTTTTACATAAGACATTGCCTAAATATATTGATAAGGTGACTTCTAAACTACATATTTTAAAAATGGCATTGCACAAAAGAAAATGTCATTCAGTATCACTTTAATTTAATAATCATCTGTAAAATGCTAAGTAAATCAGCAACAATTCTCAACACATGACTGATGCTTAAAACACTTTATGCCCCACATTTATTAAAATGGAAAAGAACATTTGCCTAAATAAATATGTATGAACACACACACACATAAACAATCCTATATAATATTTTCATCACTGACTTATGTGAATGGTAATAAAAGCTTGGATACATTTGATTAGTATGAAAAAAAAATTCTCTGAGACTGTGATAGTTGAGATAAGAAAAAATGCATAAACAGGGAGGGGTTCAGTAGGTAAGAACTGATTAAGAAGAATACTCCAGGATGGAAAATGTCCTCACTTTTGAAGACATGGAGGGAAGAGAATAGTACAGTCTGAACATAGGCAAGATTTGATGAATTAGTATTTAAGGCATAAAAGAAAGTTTGAGTGGCAGTCAAAAGGCAAACACTAGTAGAATCTTAACGTCCTAAAGTATAATGGATTTTTGATTCTGTGGTATATTATTCATGGGAAAATGTAAAATAAGAGAATGACACTATGATTATTTTGTTTGTTGGCTTAATTTTTTTTTTTTTTTACAAACATGGAGTCAATGTCTGGAGGTTGAACTCATGGGGGAAGTCTACAAGACCTAGAGACTTGGCAAAAAAATCACAGTAGCTTGGATGAGAAAGTTGGAAAGGATAAAAATTTGACAGATTTGATTTCATTTGGATAAGTATTAATAGATATTAAATGTGAGGTAAGGGAAAATATAGCCAGATATATGACTAACATGACAGTACTTTCGTCATTTATTAATACAGAAAAAGAACACATATAAATTTGGAAGGCAGTGGTGGCGTGGAAATATGTTTGGATTAATTAGTTAAATTTGTAACTAATATAAGTTTAAAATAACTTTAAAGTTGTCAGTGAAAATCAAACTTAATTGTAAAGGAGAAAGTTAGATATAGAAATTTAAAGGTCAGAGATGAGGCCTTTGCTTGAGCTAAGCATTTAGGTTACCGCACAGATTCACAGAATATGGAATTAAGGACTACTTTTTTCTTCTGAGAAAAAGATTTTTAAAGCTATGCATAGTGTTTTCATAGTATACATTTCCATGAGCTTTTTGAAAAACTCTCATATGAATGGATTTCATAATGTGTTTGCAGCAAAATAAACTTATTTTTAAATTCCACTTTTCACAAATTCTTTGAGCATCTCTGTCCACAGGTGAGGCATATTTAAAGCCATTGACATTGATGAGAACATTAGGATGATGGAAACTAAGAACAGAACAGAGCTCATAAACAACGCTTGAGGAGCACCAGAGTTTAAAGGTCAAGGAAAAGAGAAAAAAAAGGGCTGGCAACCCTAGTGTCTCTTCTGGGCATACAGTCATTCCCCAACCACTCCACCTCCAATCCAGCTCCATGTTAATGGACAAGGAACAGCAGCAGAAGATGGCCCAAATGCTTGAGACCCTGCCACCCACGTGGGAGACCTGGAAGAAGTTCCTGGCTTCAGCCTGGCCCAGTCCCTGCCATTGCCACCTGGAAAGTGAAACAGTGGATGGAGACCTTTCTCTCTCTTTTTAAAATACCATTTCTTTAAATAAGTCAATAGGGCATTTCTGCTCCATTATACTCTTTCAATAAAAGATTTACTTGTTTATTTGAAAGTCAGAGTTACAGAGAGAGAAAGGGAAACAACTTCCATCTATTGATTCATTTCCCATATGGCCACAAAGGCCTGGGCAAGGCCAGGCTGAAGACAGGATCCTGAAATACAATCCAGGTCTCCCACATAGGTGGCAGGAGCCCGAGAATCCTCCATTGCTTTTCTAGGCACCTTAATAGGGACCTGGGTCAGAAGTAGAACAACTGAGACTCAAACTGTCACTCATGCAGGATGTTAGTGTCGCAACAGCAGCTTAACTTGCTCTGCCACAATGCAGGCCCACATTACAAGCTTATGTACTACTGTCATATATGTGCATGCGTGCATGTGTGCATGTGTGTGTGTGTGTGTGTGTATTGTGTGACAGTAGAGTCTGTTTTTGACTCCTAAGGACGTAGAAGCCAAGATACTACAGTATCTGATAAAATTCTTCAAACACACAGATCAGAGTTTTCCAACGTCATTCTCTATGGAAAGGAATTAGGGATTATTGGTGATTTCAAGGTTGTAGACAAATACAGTGCAAGATAAAGCCTGAACAATATTATTATAACAAAATATAAAAACTGGCCTAATAATGATGTCTTCAGGTTAACAGCATGCAACCTGAACAAATGTGAAACTACTGGATCAATTAATGTGATAAGTGTAACAATTTATAGTCCTCAGAATAAGTTATTTACAAAACCATTGTGATACAAAAAATAGAGGATAAATCAAAAAATCCCATAAAACAGAGGCTTTTCTTAAGGGTAAAATACTTCTGAAACAGCTTTAATATAACTGTGAAAAGAATATAGAAATACAGGGCTGCCATTGTGGCCTAAAGGGAAAAGCCATCATCTGTGATGCCAACATCCAATGCCCGTCAGCTAATGGCCTAGGAAAGCAGCGGAGGATGGCTCGAGTGCTTGGGCCTAGGCAACCATGTGACAGACCCTGGAGAAGCTCCTGGCTCCTGACTTCAACCAGGCCCATCCCTGGCCATTGCACTCATTTACTCATTTGGAGAGTGAACCAGCAGAGTGAAGATTCTCTCTCTCTCTCTCTCTCTCTCTGTAACTCTGCCTTTCAAATAAATACATAACTAAATAACTTTTTTAAAAAGAAAATAATACAGAAGATAAACTGGTGAACTCTGATTCCTTACTGAAAATACCTTTTTTTTTTTTTTTTTTTTTTTGACAGGCAGAGTGGACAGTGAGAGAGAGAGACAGAGAGAAAGGTCTTCCTTTGCCGTTGGTTCACCCTCCAATGGCCGCCGCGGCCGGCGCGCTGCGGCCAGCGCACTGCGCTGATCCGATGGCAGGAGCCAGGAGCCAGGTGCTTTTCCTGGTCTCCCATGGGGTGCAGGGCCCAAGCACCTGGGCCATCCTCCACTGCACTCCCTGGCCACAGCAGAGAGCTGGCCTGGAAGAGGGGCAACTGGGACAGAATCCGGCGTCCCGACCGGGACTAGAACCCGGTGTGCCGGCGCCGCTAGGCGGAGGATTAGCCTAGTGAGCCGCGGCGCCGGCCTTGAAAATACCTTCTCAATCTACTACATTCTGCTCTGCCCCAGAAGATAGAAAATTATAGCTGCATCAAACTTTGGATTAGCCATTGGAAGTAACCAACTAAATCCCCCTTCACTCCACTCCCTCTGTTCTCAGAAAAGACATTACTCTTCAGGCAATCTGCTCCTAGAGTTCTTGAGTTCTTCCGTGTCTGCTATTTATTGATTTATCTCACCCCTGAGACATAAAGAAAGTAATGACTTTTATTTATTTATTTACTTTGGCTTCAACAGGGTACTTCATGATTGTCCCTTGGTTTTATATAATCTCGTCTACACATTTGTAGACACTCTCCTTATAAAATATATTTTCAATTATCCATTTTGCAAGTGTTATCATTTTCTTGCCAGTAATGTCCTTGTCACTTAGATTTAAATTATTATGTAGGTATACAATTATATATTTTTGTGGATATACACAGGTGTATCCATGTATTTGGATAAATAATTTGATAAAGGGGCTAAAGAATATGGAGTAGTTACTTTACTTATATGTTCTGAAATTATTTTAGTTAAATATTATTCTTAGTTCTTAGGCCTTGCAACAGATTTTGAAATTTTTATGGGCCAATTTTACTTGAATACATCCCAATCTTAAAGAAAAAGTGATTTGTTACTTCCAACTTCTTGGTAAGACTACTTGAAGCAACACTATGAAAAAAACTGGAGAATAAGACTTTAGATTTTTAGATGTATTACAATCAGAATGACATTCTCAAGTTTTATTTGAACTTCCCTTTATATTTCAGAGAAAGAAAAAAATTACTAAAGATGGTCACAATTTTTCATCAATTAGTATAACTATAGAGGAAAATTATCTCATCTTTTCTTATAAACTTGGTGTTCTTTTTTGAAAACAAGTATTTGCAATTTAAAGACTATTTAAAATCACATGTACACAAACTCAAAAATCTTGTATTTAAGAACATACTTTTATATAAACACTTTTATTTCCTATCAACACTGGAATCTCATAAATTCATTCTGTTAATTTTGTGCCTGTTAAGTAATGAAGAAACAGATTCATCTGTGCCTATTTGATTCAACAGGATTATTTCTATTTCATTGCATAGTAATTTTGGCTTTTCCTAAGATGACTTTTAAGCCCATATACCCCATATACTAATCACAGTAGCAAAACTTCATTACTATCACATAAGTAGCTTCTAGTGTGGCAAGATCATCTATTCACTCCTTAAAAATGCATTCACTTATGGGGCCAGCACTGTGACAGAGTGGGTAAAGCCATCACCTGCAGTGCAGGCATACCATATGGGCGCCAGATTGAGTCCTGGCTGCTCCCCCATGGAAGACCTGGAAGAAGCTCATGGCTCCTGGCTTCAGACCGCTGCAGCTCTGGCTTGTTGCATCTATCTAGGGAGTGAACCAGCAGATGGAAGTTCCTCTCTCTCTGTCTGTCTCTGTCTCTCTATAACTCTGTCTTTTGAATAAATAAATAAATCTTTAAAAAAATGCATTCACTAATTCTGCACGTAACAAAAGCCATACTTGACAATATATAAGACTTAATTCAAGCATCAAACGGGCCATTGCTGTGGTGGTATTATCTATATGTCTATAGCTGTATCCCAACTTAATTAAAGTGGATACTTTTAAACTTATTTTGTCAAGAATAAAATAAACAAAGTTCTCTCAGCACACATATACATCTATGAAATGAAGAAATAAAGTATAGTGTATTATTCAGTTAATCACATAATGATCCCTCAAGGCAATTGTCTGATTTTTAAACTTAAGGAATATTTCAACAAATATACATAATTCATCCATTTTTTTCAAATACTACTGTAAATCACTTCTTTGATCTTCATGTGGGTGATAGTAGCAGAGGCATTTCATTAAAAGCAGTTCAGTAAGTTTTAATGTCTGTAGCAGCACTCAAAAGTCTTTCAGGTTAAATTTTCTAATACAACTTTCTAACCTATTCCATTACAGTTAAACTGACAGCCTGCTATGATGAAGGGTCACTAAAACTTCCTCGTCTTCTTTAAATGGCAGCACTGACAAGTTGATATTTTGATTCATCAGACACTTTTTAATGGCAGGAAGACTTGAGGATGTGGCAAAAGGTGATTCCCTTGAATCAAATATCGTACATTAGGTGAGAACAGGCTGTTCTAAGAGACTGGAATTCCACTCAATAAAGTGAACCAATGCAGCAATTTTCCAAATAACACAAGATCATAAAATGTAACACATAGCATTTGACCACTGAAACCATCAATATGCTCTGTTTAAGAAATAGCAAAATGTAATAGTATCTAAAAAGTCAGTGTATTAGGCTTCGATATGGTTGGTGAAGTAGAAATAAAATTAGTACTAAGATAATAATTCAAGAAGAGTATGAGACTCTTTTCAAAGAGGATAGTTGTGATAGAAATTCCCTGTTGCCTACCTTATTATGTGTCCCTTTTCTGGTTTTCTATGAAATAATATCACTGATTTTTAGCTGGATATTTGATTGCCAACATTAACATATATCTGCCATTAATGTAATGTGTCTGTTTTAGAATGCGAGAAATAAAATATGTCACTTACTTAATATTCTTAGAGTGTTCTCTATTAAATCACTGTAATTCTGCCACTTGAATAGCACATATAATGCTCAGAGCTTAAGCAGACATTTTCAATAATAAAGAGAAAGTCATAAGACAATATTTTGAAACAAAAAAGAGAACAGTAGTTTTTTTTTGTTTTTTTTTTTTTTTTGAGGGGTATGTGTTCACATGGAATAAGAACAAATTAGAAAGATGTAAGATATTAGAATATTTCATTTTTGCCTTTTGCTTACCTAGAAAAAATGCTGGTAAAAGTTGTTCTTGATAAGAATCCAATAAGATTTTATGGATATTGTTACTGGAAATGGTGTAAGTAACTTTCCAAGTACTACTGATAATTAATAGACTGTTGGTTAGCTGCCCAGACCTCTGGACCAAATATAACTAGTTATTCCACTTGACAGTTACCAGGGAAAGTTTTAGTTAAAAAAAAAATTACTTTCTTTTAGAAGCCTGGAAAATTAGATAGATTAAACTGGTGAGATATTGTAGGTTATATAATAATAGGATCTCTCATTCCACCAGTATAAATTTTATTTTCTGTAATTGGTAGCTAGACTATGATTTTTGCCAACTAACAGTCAAGTAGTATGAAGAATGCATGCCTTTGTTTTTATTAAAAAATGACTAATAGAATATAGTTGGAATCAATAATTTAATAGGTGTCAGCAAAATAAAACTTATGATTCGGAAAATCTGAACAAGTTAAAGAGTGTGACAAGAAATAAAAAGGGCCGGTGCCGTGGCTCACTAGGCTAATATTCTGCCTGCAGCGCTGGCACCCCATGTTCTAGTCCCAGTTGGGGCACCATTTCTGTCCCTGTTGCTCCTCTTCACAGTCCAGCTCTCTGCTGTGGCCCGGGAAGGCAGTGGAAGATTGGGCCCTGCACTCGCATGGAGACCAGGAGGAAGCACCTGCCTCCTGGCTTTGGATAGGCGGAGTGCCCCGGCCGCAACGTGCTGGCCGTAGCAGCCATTGTGGGGTGACCCAACAGAAAAAGGAAGACCTTTCTCTCTGTCTCTCTCTCTCTCACTGTCTAACTCTGCTTGTCAAAAAAATAAATGAATAAATAAATAAATAAATAAATAATTTAAAAAAAGAAATACAAAGAAGAAACTGTACAATTTTATTCTGAATGAAACCAGCTGACAGTGTGAAGGTAATCTTAAACATCCAATCAAAAAGATAGTGTCCTATTACCTAGATTCAGTTTTAATTTCCCATTTCAAATGAGTACCCATTGTCACCAACATAGAAATTAGTAAGAATATCTTTCTGTGCTTAGGATACTTCAGATAATTTTATCTCTGAAGTAAATTTCACTGAAAATTGTATGGCATATATATATATATATACATATGTATATATAGAGAGAGCATATTGATAGGTATAAATATGTATATTATGTGTATCAATAAACATATATACATGAGTCAATAACCTACACAAAAGATCTACAAACACATTCACAAGGAAGTTGAAGAGAGAGAGTATGTGAACAACCTAAAAGTTGGATTAGTTCATAAATTTCTTCTGATTTGGAAAGGATAGCATAGATTTTATCACATCAAAAATCACTGTTAAAAAAGCTGACTGAAATACAGAATTGCATGCTTGAAAGAATCAGAGAGCTATTAAAAGGATCAACATAGAGGTGCTAAGAACCTGAACTGAGAAAAAAAAATAATTTTTGGCCGTCTTAAGAAGTGAAAAAAAGAAGTACAAAAGGTTCCAGCCCAGTGATCACATGAGGAGTTCCATTTTTCTGTTAAAGTTTCTGAAGGACTAGGGATGAAGTGGAGATTGACCTAACATTACCAAGCATTCAAGAGTAACCTGAGAACAATTACTGATTAACCCAAATTTCTTGTATAGCCTAAAAATATTAACAGGCATATACAAGAATCACTGAATAAGAGCCAAAAAACAAATGGACGACTGAAACAGGTTGATAATTGATGGATTTACTAGATTTGGCTAAAAAGATGTATATTTTTATATTTAATTTTAGTTTTTCAGTTTTTAACAGATTCCATGTGGTTCATAGATATAATTCTGAGAGTTAAATGGTATTCCATTCTCCTTCCTGTTACCCTCCCTCAACCTCCCTTTCACAATAATTTTTTAACAATAAAGAGAATAAATGCCTATATAGGCAATTGGTATGATGTTTTAGAGCCAAAACAATTTAAGGCATACCAATTTTTTCCTTCATATCCTACTGAGTTTTTTCTTTTTTTGAATTACTAAGTTATAAGACCATGGTCATAAACTTAATTATAAGAAATAATTAAGTTTGGTCTCCATGCAATATTTGATGAAATAAATGTGTCATTTTGAAATGAAGATTAGGATTACAATATGGGTTAATAGTCTGCTGGGGCTGGTGCTGTGGCATATCGGATGAGGCTGCCACCTGCAGTGCCAATATCCCATATGGGCACCTGTTTAAGACCCAGCTTCTGACCGGCTAATCCTCCACCTAGCAGCGCCGGCACACCGGGTTCTAGTCCTGATCAGGGCGCCGGATTCTGTCCTGGTTGCCCCTCTTCCAGGCCAGCTCTCTGCTGTGGCCCGGGAGTGCAGTGGAGGATGGCCCAAGTGCTTGGGCCCTGCACCCCATGGGAGACCAGGAGAAGCACTTGGCTCCTGCCATCGGATCAGCGTGGTGCGCCGGCCACAGCGCGCCTGCCGCAGCGGCCATTGGAGGTGAAGCAACGGCAAAGGAAGACCTTTCTCTCTGTTTCTCTCTCTCACTGTCCACTCTGCCTGTAAAAAAAAAAAAAAAAAAAAAAAAAAAAGAAAAAAACCAGCTTCTCCATTTCTGATTCAGCTCTCTACTGTGGCCTGGGAAAGCAGAAGATAGGCCAAATCCTTGGGCCCCTGCAACTGCATGGGAGACCCAGAAGAAACTCCTGGCTCCTGGCTTCAGATCAGCTCATCTTCGGCCATTGCAGCCATCTGGGGAATGAACCAACAGATGGAAGACCGCTCGCTCTCTCTATCTCTCTCTCTCTCTCCCTGCATCTGCCTCTCTGTAGCTCTGCCTTTCAAAGAAATAAATAATTTAACAAAAATTTAGCTTGCTAGCTGAAAAGTGTGATGGCCTGGGTCTGTCTTAAGTTTCTGTTTAGGTCTTCCTTGTTAACAGTCACATTATTTCAAATTCATGATTGACTATGAATATTAAATATTAAGTTGAAGATGTTAATTTAGCAGAGCTAGCACAAGATGAGTAATAAATGTAATTTTAATCAAAAATGATCCCAGATTAATGCATTTAAAGTACAAATATACAAACAGAATCAAGCTGCTGTCCAAATATGGTTTAGACACTATTTGATACATATGTACTACTAGGAGCTGATCAAAATATTATTATAAACCAAGAGAAGGGTGTGGTATAGTATAATCTGGATATAATCTTATATTGCTAAAATAATAGTACAGTGAGAAGTAGTGTTTTGGCTAATTGGAATAACATTTTAAGAGGCAAAATTTTGGTTAATTTGGGCATTCCATATAAGAAGATTGATGTGTAGCTATAAAGCGTTCACAGGTACTCTACCTTAAAAAATACTGTAAGAATCCATGATTGGAAGAAATGTTTAAAGAACTGATAGCATAATGACTGTGATGTCAGTTTAAAAACCTTATGAAGGCTGGCGCCGAGACTCAACAGGCTAATCCTCCGCCTGCAGCACCTGCACACCGAGTTCTAGTCCCGGTTGGGGAGCCGGGTTCTGTCCCGGTTGCCCCTCTTCCAAGCCAGCTCTCTGCTATGGCCCAGGAAGGCAGTGGAGGATGACCCAAGTGCGTGGGCCCTGCACCCACATGGGAGACCAGGATGAGGCACCTGGCTCCTGGCTTCGGATCAGTGGTGCACCGGCCGCAGCGCCTGGGCCACAGTGGCCATTGGAGGGTGAACCAACAGAAAAAGGAAGACCTTTCTCTCTGTCTCTCTCTCACTGTCCACTCTGCCTGTCAAAAAATAAAAAATAAAAAAAAAACTTATGAAAACTTTTTAAAATATAATAAGCTTCATAAATTATCTTAACCCATAGAAATAGTTATGAAAATATGTTTGCATTCTAATTTTTCTGGGTCCTGCCTAAGAAATGATGTAAGTCATCACAATTTTAAAGGCTTTGGCATATAGGTGTAAAATGTATTTATCTTTGCTAGATCATTTTCTTAAGTACTTTTATGTTATTTACATGTGTTATTAGTAGAAATAAAATGACAAGCTTGTGTCTATTTAATCTGTTTTTCTTTTATATCTCACTAGCCTCAGAAGTTAAGAAAATATTTTAGTTGTGACTTTGGCTAAGTATTTCTTCTGTAGTGAAATGTGTGTCTGTGATATTTAATATCTGAGCTCTATTAGAACTGTTAACTAAATTATTCCTTTTATATTTTCACATCTGCTGTTGAATTCACTTCAGCAATTTATGTCAAACATTTTCCTATCTAGACTTTAGAAGGTTTCATAAGCTGTGCCCACTTGACCCAGCAGTTAATTATACACCCTGTTATATTGTTCCTTCTTCAGAATTAGAATTTAGTGTTAAAACACATTTCAGAAAAACTGATATTCCCAGAGTTTAACTGGTGGTGTTGGGTCCCAAGGAGGTGAATCACTTCACACTGAATCACGTGGGAAACTGGGAATATAGTTGGCACTAGAGAAAAAGAATAAAATTTGCTTTTTTCCCATTCTATTCATCATCCTGTATTTTGCACATGTACATCTTCTCTTCCAAGCAACTTCTAAGCTTTTCAGATTTAAAAATGATGTTTAACAAAACGTTGTGCCCTCAATCAGTGTTTAATACATATAGATTCTTTGGCTTTGGTAGTTTTATGAAATCCCAACAACTGCAACACAATAAATGCAACTGCAAATCAATATGCTATGTGAAATAAATCATACCCTAAAAGAAAAAAAAATCACAGTTTTCTCTTACTTGTGGTAGTTAATGTACTTATATTTACTACTATATTTTTGATGATCTGTGATTATTTTAAAATTTACTCTTTATGAGTGAAATGACCACCTTTTTTTTATTTGGTTGTTGTTTATGGTCCTCGCATGTATTCCTGCTGATCCATGGTCTTTTTACTTTAGACTTGCTGAACTCTTTTTATTAGAGTATTAAGCCTTTCACCATAATATTATTTAAAACTATTATATCAAGAACTAAAAAAAAAATTAAAATGAAAGAAAAAAGAAACAAAGAAATGAAAGGAAGAACAACATAGAGAGTAAAAGGGGAGGGAGGGAGAGATGGAGGTAGGAAGGATCATATTTTTAGAATTGTATCTGTGAACTACACTAAATCTATTCTCTTTGTATTAATATTATACTAATCTGAGAATTGATGAGACTTGTGCTGCAGTCATTATCATGTGTTTTCTGTGACCTTGAGTATCTATTGTATTAATCAATCCCTTTGAAAAAATAAATGAACTTACAGGATCTTGTAAGACTTTGATTGCTTGGGTCCAAGAGAAAAAGAAAATTTGGAGTTTCTAGAGGAAATAATGGGAATAAAACAGCCAATTGATCTGAACTTTTAATGCTATAAATGTAAAACAAGTTATCATAATCTTTAGGTCCCATCATGATGAGATGTAATGAGCATCAATCACAGCTAATGCTTACCTACTGCAGAGTTAAAAAGCAAAGAGATATCATATCTTTCATGGAGAAAGATCCATGTCTATGTCTATCCTGCAAAAACATTTGTATACTAATATCTGCTACCAAAAGCAAGGGAGACTGGACTAAAAGTAATTGAACTAGACTGATTGCTACCTCCAAAAGCCTTAATATTAGATCTATATCTAAAAATGTATCCATTTATTATTAGTGAAAATTTCCACTATTGTTTAATTTCAAAACCAAATGCTATCCTTCAAATATGCAATGTGCAATGCTAAAAGTGATTTTCTTAAAAAATAATTTAAACTATTATTAATTGAACAACTTTAATAGGGTCCTATTAATAAGATTTATTTATTCATTTATTTATTTGAATGCAGAGTGACAGAGGAAGAAGAAAGGAGAGAGAGATATAAAGAGAAATAAATAGAGGGAGAGAGGAGGAGAGAAATCTTCCATCCCGTAGCTCACTCTGAAAATGGCTGCAATAGCTGGGTCTTGGCTAGGCTGAAGCCATACGTCAGGAACTCATTTGGAGTTTCCACATGAGAGGTAGGGGCATAAGCATTTGGGGCATCTTCTGCTGCCTTCCCAGGTGCATTAACAGATGGCTGGATTAGAAGCTGAACAGCCCAAATTTAAACTGATATGGGATACCAGTATATCAGACTGGCAGCCTAACCCACTGTACCGTAATGCTGGCCCACAAGCATCTCTTCTAATGTTTATAAACGTCTTCAGTGCCTACCAAACACTTTTCCATCCTAAAAATAGATCTGTAATGAAGTAAATAAAGGTTGAGGGAAGAACAGATGCTAGAGTGGTTGCTTTGAGTCTTAATGTCTTTGTGATATCAGCATCATTACAGTTTTCCAATAGCTATGTTTTAGAAACTAGATAAAAATTGCATAGCACTCCTTGTTTCTGCCCTCACATTATACCTGATAGCTACATCCCAGGGAGCTAATGTGTTAAATATGTTTACTATCCTTATTAGCCTCATCATAAAGACAAAGTCAGGGAAAAAGATGTACGATTCTTCTCAGTCACAATGGGCCACAAAGTAGACAGAGGACTGTAGTTGCTGATTTTCTCCTTAAGTGAAAGGTTTAGGATCCCATGCTCTGTAAGGTATTTTGAATACTATAAATATTTTGGCACACTGATCCTTACTGGTTTCACATTTGTTTTTCTAACCGACACATTTTTGTTTGCTTTAAGTCTCTTCCTTTTGATACCAATCTTGCAGGGATATAGAGGACTATCTAAGAACTGGCAAAGAAAACATGTGGTGCAAGGCCCGGAGCCCATGCAGCCCAGTTGAGCAGGGTTATTCTCATCTTTAAGTCTATGTCCAAACATTTCATTGTCTCCCTCCTTACTGTCAGCTGCCAGGATGCTTTTGTGATTATTTGCATAACTCAAACTGTTGTCACTGACAGCCTCAATGTTCTACTCTAACTCTTGACTAAGGTCTAAAGCAGCCTATTTTAGATTATACCCAAAGTACTGTAATCTAATTCTATCAAAAATGTTAATTTGTATAATTGCTCTCATATTCATATATTTGAGAAATTTGAAAGAAGGAAGAAAACCAGAGTACATGGGCACAAACGGCCTAGCTAATCTTTTAAATACCTAGTAAAAATTACTTTATTTTAACTATACTTACTTCTCAAGATCTTTACCTCCACTTCAGATAAAACAATAATATAAGAAGTGTCAGGTTCCTAACTTGTTTTGGGTAACAATTAAAATGATCCTTACACTTGAGAATAATAAACTTTGCAATTTTCTTTAAGATTCAAGAACCAGCACTTACAAAAGGAACATCTTGCTTTATAGGCTGCAGTAATTTATGAGAATGCAGGCCACCTTGCCCCAAGAGGGAGGATAAATCACCAGCCAGTCTACTTTAATTCTTGTTCTTCTCAATCTTACTTCTTTTCCTTCTATAGCCTGACTTCAATTCTGGAATCCATTAAGCATTTTATATCCCATTTACTAGTACCTGCTCCTTTTCATATAATCTAAATTAACCCAACTCCACTTGACAATTGAGCTTCTAAGAAAAAGCTCAGTTCATCATTCTAAAGCTGACCCACAGGAGCAGGGAAAGAGGCTTTTATATAATAAAACACTGAGCTCTGGCAATCACAACTTTTATTAACTGGCATACCCAAAAGAGCCTAAGCAAACACATTTGAGAAATTGATTTCCTTGGGTAATATTACTGGATATCCAAAGTAAAATCCTTTGCTGAATAGTAAGTTGGAAAAGATAGAAAATAATGAATTTTTAATGTATTGATGCTACCATTGTCATATTTGCCTTAAAATCATGTTGAAGAAAATAAATTTATACACAAACATTAAATTTATAATTTATGTTTTCTTGATAAAGATAAGAATAACTGTTTCCAGACTTAAAAGCATTTATGAAGTATACGAGGTTGTTTTCCTCTTTTTTGGTATTTCTCATTAATATTTAGTAAAGAAAAAATAGGATGTGAGTACCTTGCTAAGTGCTCTTATTTTAGCTTGGGCTTTATCTCTTCTAGAAGTCATAGTGTGGCACTCACTTATTGTTTGTTTTTAGGTCTTTAGATGAGGAAACTAATTGTGGTTATTTTTTTTAATTCTTATCTGACACTGAGTTTGTTTTGCCATTGAGAAAAAAGGCCTTGTGTTTTTTCCTTGATGTAAGCATATTTGCTCACATTTTATAACTTCTATAATAACTTCATATTAATTATCTCAATCATATGATCAGACAGTCCTGATAAGTTGGAAATCTTAATAGCAAAATCATTGGGAAATTTTATAATAAATTTCAACAAGAAAAGACTCAATTATCATTAGCAAGAAATTCCTTAAGAATTTGAAGAACAGAAAAGCTCAAATTAAATTAATTTGGCATCAAATGTACTCACTGTCTAAAATGCAGCTTTCATTTATTGAAAACTCAAAATTCATAAATCGGCCATTGATATGGGTATTGTGGCACAGTAGATGAAGCTGTTGCTTGGGACACTCATTTCCATATTG
The DNA here is from genome assembly GCF_964237555.1 of Oryctolagus cuniculus. NCBI lineage: Eukaryota > Metazoa > Chordata > Mammalia > Lagomorpha > Leporidae > Oryctolagus > Oryctolagus cuniculus. The sequence continues at coordinate 27,059,541 of NC_091440.1, forward strand.
GAATATCTGGTATCAAGTCAAATCTGCACTTTCAATCCAGTTTACTGCGAAAGAACCTGGGAGGCAGTGAATTATATTCCAGTTTTGGGCTTCCTGCAACTCACATGAGAGACCCGGATGCAGTACCTGGCTCTTGATATCAGCCTGGCCCAGTCCGCGATTTTTTGTTGCATTTGGAGAGGGAAATATCTGATAGAAGATCTCTTTTTGTTTCTCCTCCACTCGTTGCTCTTTCAAATAAATCATAACTTAATTTCTTTTTTTAATTCATGTATTTTATTTGTGGAGCATTAAGAATCCATCAAAGATAGAAATTTGCTATTATTTCTCAATGTTCTTTGGTTAACAGAGTTAAAGATAGTCTTGATTATTGCCTGAGAGTACTGGCTCAGCAATAAATTGCTAATATTATGTGCATCATTTCAAACATCCTATATCCAATTATCATTGAAATATAAATTATCAATATTTTATTTTACACAAATGTGAAGATTCCAGTTTAGAGAAATATGGTAATTAAAATTGGATGATTGTAAATAGCTTTAATCATTCTAAATATAATCAATATCATTTTGGAATATTATAGTCTTAAATGGAATTTGGATTTTAAACTATGAAGAATCTGTTTCTTTGTTAATATTCACTGCAAAACACGGGTATATAAACAGATTTCCCAAGATCCATGAAATTAGATACCAGGATATTATATTAAAGAATATCCTTATTAGATATTTACTGCTTGTTCTGAATTTATTTTTAAAAACAAAAATCATTATACTTCAAAGATATCAGAAAAAATCAATGAGTAGGCACACTGGCATCATTTGTGTGGGGAGCAACTTGGACTAGACTAAGCTACTGGAATTAAGACTTATTCTATGCATCTGCTCTCCCACAGTATGGCGCTGGGAGAGGAGTAAAAACAACTTTTACACAGCTGCCTCCAGTTCAACCAGTAACCTGCAGGAGCTGATCCCGCTCCTGATTGGAGGAGAGCAGCGTACTTGGCGTGTGGGTAGCAGAGTTGGGATTGGTGGAAGAGGACTATAAAGGAGGAAAGAGACAACATGCACCAGGAACATCTAAGGGGAACACCTGAGGAACACCTGAGCAGCCCCCGAGAGAGCTGGCCGGCGGTGTGCCGCTCTCCCGCAGAAGTGGGGAAAGTGGCAGGGGGAACCGCCCTTCCACAGAGGTGGAAGGGACGGTAGTCAACCCGGGAAGAACCAGCAGCAAACCCGGGGAGGGCCGAGCAGACGAAAGAACAGCGCAGGGTCCTGTGTCGTTCCTCTGCGAAGAGGGGGAGCGACATAATGGTGCCGTGACTCGGATAGGAAACTTATGAGGCATAATGGTGCCGTGACTCAGATAGGAAACCTAGGCAGGGTTTAGTGTCGTTCCTCCACGAAGACGGGGAGCGACGATTTGAAGTAAGGTATCTAATCCCTTCAAATTCCCAAAACTTCGGAAATAAAAATCAATTATTTTGAATTTGGAGTATCCATTGAAATTTATGCTGCATGCAACTCTGTAAGTTCTTTCTGTGAGATAAACACCATCTCTTGAAATAATTTGAGTTTGAAGAGTGCTGGCTGCCAGGCTCACAGCTTCCTTATGAATTTATAATATAATCTGGTCTCAGAAGAAATTCTAGCACAATACACACATGTATTCATGGAATATTTATTAGCATACAAATAAAATCCTTGTATTATGCATTTTTTGGCTCGGGGCAGTTTCCATGTCTCTGTCCACCAACAAGTGCCATAGAAAGTTTAGTCTTCACTACAGTGAAAATAGAGTAGCGGTTGCATTCTCTCACCTCTACACCCAGCATCCGGCAATGCCAGTATTGACTCTAGTCAGTGAAAAAGGAACAATAAGGGGATTAGCTTGGAGGGTTTCCCCAGAATACATGTTATAACCCTAGGTAAAATTTCATTCTTTAGATGGAACATGTTTAAATATATATTAGGCAATCAACATATTGGTTACTTTCAGCCTCCTAAATAATAGAAACAATATTGTCACATTGTATAAAGAATACTTGTTTCTGATATAAAGTAATTTGGATACTTATTAAGCAAGTTAGTAAGTAAATGCTAACAAAAATGCTAGTACCAGAGTCTCTTACCTCATGCCTCTGGATTGTGAACATTCTATTCTGTCATGTTTACCAGTGAGTGTACATTCTGGATTAGGAAGTAAATAGCACTTAAACACCACAGATGCAATTAACACCGTCTATGGTAGGCTTTTTAAAAATTTAATCAATATTCTAATAACTGGCAGAAGGGATATTAAAGGCAAGACTGAATGAATTGTAATCCTAAGGAAAATACATTAGCTGTGGAGTGAGGACTCTCATCCCTTTTAATATTTCTCTGTAAGTAAAAAGAAATATTCCTCCCCATTCAATTCTATTTCTTGTCTTGAGTATTTTGAGTCACTCATAACCAATGTGGAGTGGAGTAATTAAAATCAAGAGAATTCAAGACAAGTTTTCCCCTCAATTCTTAGTTCTTCTGCATATTTTCTATATGAACTTGGAAAAATGGGCACCCATCCATAGGCCAATTGTCTCAACTGTGCAGTGTAACTGCAATTTTATCATGTCTCATAATTTTTACTTCCTTTATTCTGTAGAATTAGGAAAACTTCTATGTCTCAAATTTCTCTTCTTGGCTAAGGATGTAGGAAAATATAATGAGCCATATCACATATCAATGCTTCCATTCAAGTGGTGAGATAATAAGATAGTAAACCAGTAATGTGGGTAACATAATATTCCTTTTTTTTTTTTTTAACAGGCAGAGTGGACAGTGAGAGAGAGAGACAGAGAGAAAGGTCTTCCTTTGCCATTGGTTCACCTCCAATGGCCGCTGCGGAAGGCGCGCTGCGGCCAGCGCACCGTGCTGATCCGAAGCCAGGAGCCAGGTGCCTCTCCTGGTCTCCCATGAGGGTGCAGGGTCCAAGGACCTGGGCCATCCTACACTGCACTCCCAGGCCACAGCAGAGAGCTGGACAGGAAGAGGAGCAACCGGGACAGAATCCGGCACCCCAACCGGGACTAGAACCCGGTGTGCCAGTGCTGCAGGTGGAGGATTAGCCTAGTGAACCGCGGCGCAGGCCAATATTCCTTTTAATTTAGTGCTAGGCTAGTTAAAGTGAGATAACTGAAGAAAGCTTCCACAGTTGAAGGAGGTACCATTTCATTTTATGCTATTTGAACAGAAACGTGATGTATAGGAAAACTCTGGCAGAGGGAAGAGAGGACATGAGCAGGCTGTGTATTTTAGGATTCCCAAGAAATTTAATGTGATGGACAAGAAATAAACAAGGTGAAAGAGTTTAAGGAGGTGAGAGTGCGGAAGTGAAGAGATGGTGGGCCAGCTAGGATGTTTTGAGAATTAAATTACATGATAATTAATATGGTATCAATGTACATGATATCAAAGTACATGGTATCAAAGTTTTAGACATAAATTCTTGGAATTATTTCAATTGAGGGAGAGATTGATACCTAAAATATACTGACCAAAGATAGCAACAGGAGTTCATTATCACTAGTTTGTAGCAGAAAGAGTGCCTTAGAAATTGAGTGGCCAGAGACAAACTTTATCTTTATCAAGAATTTGCCAAAGATAGACAACTTTGAACATGTTTATCCATTTGGTTCTAAGACTTTCTATGGAAAATATGATGCATCAGAATTATCATAAAAGATATTACCAACACCAATGTCATCACTATTAAACATTAACACTTCATTAGGATTGGTTTGGTTCCAAATGTTATAATTACCACATCACTAGAGGATGCTTATTATTAGGTGTTCGTATCTGAATTTTGCCATTGGATTAAAAAAAGTTACTGATACTTAGTAAATTAACCAAGAGATGATTAAAAAGAGAGAAAGAAGGTTATATAAAAACAAAATTAAAGTATACTTTCACATAATATTTTTATGAAGAACTGCCTATGGTTTTTGAGTATTGAGGTTAACAGATATCAATACATGTAATGGAATATTAAATATATTAACACTTTATGTGTTGCTGTGAATTCGTTCTAAGAGGAGGAGTACAGTGGGGGCAAGAGGCACAGAGTCACCACATAGACATGGGGACTCAGGTGAAAGCAACTTCTTTTCCCAAAGAAACAGAGAAAATACAGGCTACTACAGGGTTTGAGAGCCAACAACAAAATCATAAAAGATGGGAACATTCCAGGCTGGCATTCCCCATCCAGGGGCCATTCCTAATGGATACCACATAGTTACCATTGATATCAAAGATTGCTTCTTTTCCATTCCCATCGTGGAGGAGGATAAGGCCTACTTTGCCTTTACAGGATTGGAGCCCAATTTCCAGCTCCCCACACAAAGATTTCAGTGGACAGTACTCTCACAAGGCACGAAAAACAGCCCTGCTATTTGCCAAATATATGTTTCTCATGCGACCAGCACACTTAAAGGTCAGTGTGTGGTCATACGTTATGTGGATGATATCTTACTTGCTCATGAGAATGCAGCAACTCTAAAGGCCTGTCTAAGTGAGACAGTAAGAAATTTACAATTCCTGGGTTTGTCTATTGCAACAGAAAAGGTACAACATTTTGCTCCCTTTCGATTCCTGGGTTATCAAATCTCCCATATATCTCCAATGGGCCCAAACCTAAAAGTCAAGCATAAATACTCACTTAATGAACATCAGCAACTATGCAGCCAAATCAACTGGCTGAAGTCCTTCCTGCCCCTAATACCTGCAGAGCTTAGACCACTGTTCAATTTACTGACTAAGGGGAACAGCCCTTCCTCAAAAATCTCATTGTCATCAGCAGCCGAATCCACTACAGAAAAGATCAACACCCAGTTGTCAAATTTAAAAACCTTTATATATGACCCTCAGGTGCCTCTATTTGCCATAACCATATCTACCATCAAGGCCCCCTTAGGAGTTATTTGGCAACAAGGCGGACCACTTTTTTGGGCTCACATAGCCTGGAGTGAGTGTTTTAAAATATTTAACAAAGTAGATGCCATCCTTATGATGGGACCTAAATTAAAATATTATGTCAATAAGATATTTAACATAGAGCCAGACATAGTGGTACTACCCCTATCACAATTAGAACTGTCCACTTTGATGCAGAATAGCATGCTCTTTCAAACTTTAATGATAAATTTCCCAGGAGAGGTTGACAATCACCTGCCGGCAGACAGGCTACTCCAGACATTACAAACCTTAGAAATATACTATCCAAAACATGTTTTCCCTGCTAATCAACAAATGGCACCCTGTGCGTTTATGGATGCCAACAAGTCACTGTTTGGAATAGTGATCAAATCCTCAACAGAAAAAGATAAGATCCATCTAGAACCCCATGGGGGAGCAATACAGTTGGGAGAAATAAGGGCAATAGTCAAGGTTCTACTCCTTAGCCAGGATGGGCCAGTAAATATATTTTCAGACAGCAAACACTCAGTACAGGTAGCAAAGATGATCCCCTTTGCAGTATTTAACCTGACCAATAAGCCAATTGACCAGATGTTTACAACACTTAAAGAGCTAACTGAGAATTGAAAACACCCATACTGTAGTATGTTACCTTACATGTGAGATATACCATGGGGTTCTACATGGATCTTATCTTTTTCTGTTGAGGATTTGATCACTATTCCAAACAGTGACTTGTTGGCATCCATAAACACACAGGGTGCCATTTGTTGATTAGCAGGGAAAACATGTTTTGGTAACATACTGGGTTACCTGGCTTTATTTTCCAAGGCAACGAAAAGGTTGATCATCTTGTCTCCTGCAGCACGGCTTCCATTGGACATCTAGAACAAGCCCATATTCTACTCCAAAAATTTCGTATGTCAACAAGCAACATAAAATTGCTTTTCCCAGAGCTGACAATGAGCCAATGCAAACACCTGGTACACTCTTGAAAGCATTGTGCCCCAATCACCCCATTAGGCCCACTGTAACAAACAGGAGTGAACCCACAAGGCCTTGCTCCTAATAAGCTCTGGCAAGTGGACGTCACCCACATTAACTCCTTTGGTAAACTTAAATTTATCCATGTGGTGCTAGATACTTATTCAAAGGCTGTATTTGCAATAGCCCAATCCAGAGAAGAGGCTAATAATGTGATAAAGGCGGTTAAGTCAGCCATGCTGGTCCTTGGTGTCCCCTGGACCATGAAGACTGATAACGGGCCAGCGTATACATCACAGGAATTTAATTCCTTCCTGAGGTCCTGGAACATACAGTCTGCCGCAGGTATCTCATACAACCCACGGGGACGGGCAATCATTGAAAGAATTCACAGGACAATTAAAGATCTCTTACAAAGACAGAAAAACAGTCATATGCCCCTAGACTTGCAGCTTGCTTTGACTGAGGTCCTTTTCACTATCAATTTTCTTACTTTTGATTCTCATGGGGTCAGCCCAGCTTATAAACCCTACGGTTAGGTGGAAAGACCCCCTGGCAGGAGAATGTAAGGGACCACACCCTCTGCTGACCAAGGGCTGAGGATATGCTTGCGTCTTTCCAGAGAATGTGGGACAGCCCATTTGGGTACCAGCCAGAAACATCAAGACTGCAACTGACAGCCAACCAGAACCAGCTGAATAAGACTGAGAGTCCGCCTTGTTAGCGGACACACCTGCTACTGATTGTCAAGCTGCTGCCCTATCATCCTACCCTGAGGACCTGCCCCATAGCCACAACCACTACTGCTTTATACCCCACTAGCTCTGCTCAGCCACTGGAACAGACCACAGCCTGCGTGCGGTCACACCATTCCGGATTATTTGTTCCTCATTCCTACCTGCATCTGAGCAAGCACTCCCGTGGTCTCCCGTTTTGAGGGTTAGTCAACGACAGGTAAGATCCCCTGGGGGACAACCTAAGACAGGCACAGCTGCATGAGGAGACCACAAGGAGAGGGGTCAACAGTGGTATGGCCAAGAATCATGCCTCCCGTTGCTTAAAAAAATATACGAAAAGGAGGAAATGTGGTGGAATGAGAAGGCCATGCCAAGATGGCCACTGGCAAGTGAGCGTTAGTTACTCAGGAATGGCTTTGGAACCCACCTGGTAAAGGAGCCTGCCATGGCAACTGGCATTGATTGGTTATGGCATAAACCGCCCCTTGACTGGATTGGCTGACTCGGCTATATAAGCAGCTGTGTCAACTGAAATAAATGAATCTGTGAGCTGCTCAGCTCTGGCCTGCTTTCACCCAACTCCCGGTGTCTGTGTGGTGACTCTGAGCCTCTTGCCCTCACCATGCTCCTCTTCTCAGTCGAATCCCTAGCAACACTTATGCATAATTTTCCTTTATTGCTCTGGTTCTTTATTGACTCATTGTAAATAATTACTGAGTCATGATCAGTCATATTTTATGCCTCAAAATTTGTGAAGGCAACCTGCAATTAAAATTTTTTAATGTCAAATTAAGCCATGTGTATTGGCTAACTGAATATACTATTTAAATAACTTTATTTCTTTATAATGATGTAGCTTCATGTGGCACATAAGTAAAGATAAAAGTGGGATATTATTGAGTATAATAATATATGCAACATTATTATTATATTTTAATATATAATACATACACATATATGTATTATATTGTACTTCAAAGGTAAAAGCAATTGGTCCTGTTCTATGGTGAGACTAAGAGAACAAAAGGAATTTTTCATCGATTAGGTGTGGTAGGTTTTCCTGCAGTTTCATTAACCTTGTAAGGCTTACCACTTCTTCTAATAGCATTGGTGGTTCATACATCACCCTCAAATGGTTTTCTGCCAACTTAGAATTTCACTGCTTTTCAAATGGATTGACATGACTCAGGATGAAGATTTCTTGCCGAAGTAATGCCTAGGTGGAATTACTGTACTGTACAGTCATTCCTTTCTGTTTAGCTGTTCGGGATGGGCTCAAGAGTTTAACTTCATACTGTCACAATTAAAGCACCACTCCTGTGTAGAAGTATTACAAAATAGTATATGGAATCATTTTCTCATCTAAAAAGAAAATTGCTTTTAAACATTTAACACAAGGAAGGAGAATGCCCAGTGAAAAATAGAAGCCAGAAACTTAGATGCGTTAGAGATATCTATACCCTACCCTCTCTTGCTCTCTCCCCCTGTTTCCATCTGTGTCTGCTTCCCTGACCGTTTCGCTGTTCCTCTTTCTCTGCCTCATCAGTGATGAATCTCGGACTTACTCTTCAAATCAGAACACTGCACTGTCAGAAGGCAACCTAGTTTCTTCTTTAATTTTAATGTTTGCAAAGGAAGATTCTTATTCATTTGTCATTGTGATTTCAAGTCCTTTTGTGGAAGGATGGTGGGTTCCCTAGTTTTTATTTGCTTGTTCCCTCTAAAACAATTAATTGTAGCTCAAGGTCTAAAATCATCCTGCAGTGAGTGGTGCCTTCATGCCATTTGTCTGGATGGAAGGCTTTAAACTGAGTGTGGTCATGCTAGCCACAATACCATAAAGATTTCTAGAAAATGTGCAGGTACCTATGGCATTCATTAACATTGTGGAACTAATTGCCCTTAATCATTAAATTGTGAATTATTTGGAAAATCAGCTCCTGCTACTCTCTTAAATTCATTAACAGCAGGGGAACTTAGAAACTACAGTTTCATTGTGGGTGACTTAAGACCCGTAAGTTTAATTCTGTGAGTAGAGACAAGAATAGAGACAACACTAATATTTGTTTATCATTGTAACGAGTAAGTCTGTTTCTAGTGTGATGAAGAAATAGACTGGTCCAGTGAAAGCTTTTTCACTTAGTGAAATGCCTATGGATTTTTTTAAAGATTTATTTATTTATTTGAAAGATACAGAGAAAGGTAGAGACAGAGAAAGAGGTCTTCAATCCACTGGTTCACTCCCCAGATGGCCACAATGGTCAGAGCTGTGCGGATCCGAAGCCAGGAGCAAGGAGCTTCTTCCAGGTCTCCCACACGGGTGCAGTGGCTCAAGCACTTGGGCCTTCTTCTACTGCTTTCTCAGGCCATAGCAGAGAACTGGATCAGAAGAGGAGCTGCCGGGACTCGAACCAGCACCCATATGGGATGCTGGCCCTTCAGGTCAGCACTTTAACCCACTGTGCCACAGTGCCGGTCCCACCTATCAATATTATTTAAGTCCTTAAATTCTAAAGCCAAACTATATTGAATCAAATTTTGTCCTGTCACTTAATTGTTGTCATTCTGGGTGAATAAAATTTTTACCATGCCTCAGTTAGCACTTCTATAAAACGTGTATAATAACATTATCTTTATTATAAGTGTTTTATGAACAATAAACAGACTATTTCATGCAAAAATTTAGAAAAATAACAGGCACATCTGTTCTTCTTATTATTCAGATAGGCCTGAAACAGAAGCTTAATAAATCTAAAGCAAATATTTCTGGAGATCGATAATTCCAGGGGCCTTTTGAGCAGTGCCTCTTCCAGACCCACACAGCTTCCTGCAGTGTAATACACATTACAGCCAACCCTCCTTTGTTATCGAATAGTTGTCCTTCACAGTTTAGAAAAAATGTCTATGATAATCAGAAACAATGGCTGGTAGAACTAAAAAGCAACATTGAAAGTAGCATTAGGTAAACACTAGTGAATATCAAAAGATTTTGGCAGCAAATAGTATAAAAATCTATTGTTGGAAGAATTCTTTGAAAATATACCAAAGAGAATAAAATAGTAGTGATTTGAGGTAAAAATCGAAAGAGAACCTCCAAGAATGAACTTGTCAGTCATGTTACTATTTCATCTGAGGAAAACAACTAATATTTCAACACTGTGATATCTTGGAGAAAGGAGATGCACAGTCATCTCCTAGGCAGTCCCACAGCCACTTTACCACGGTGGTTTCACTGATAAAGACTGGAATAGATTTTCTACTGGGTTCCTACAGCTGCTGTGTACTGAAAATGAGGCCACACTCTGAAGGAGGAATGAAAAAATGAGCCAGAAAAAACATGCTTTTATGTGGGATATAGATATTGGAGAAGTCAGTGAAATTCCAGGAAACATAGAGACTGGGCACATCTAAGAAGACTCTTATTAACTTTTTATGTTATTTATTAAATAAACAGTTAAACAAAATTAAATTAAAAGCTCATTAGTTTTTTCCATAAAATTAAAACTGCCCATTGCAAGCCTGCTTACTTTGCAAAATAATGTTTATATAACTATTTAAGTATGCAGAACTCTGTGAACTATGCATTTCTTTTCTTTCTTTTATAAACAAAAGGATGAAACTATAGAAACTCATTTTTTTAAAATCACCTGTGAGAAGTTTCAAGAATCTCTAAATCCTCTGATCATCCTATAACAATCAATTTCAGGCTGGGGCATTTGATACACAGATGGGACTCTGATATGGGCACTGCATCTCACAATGGAGTACCTGGGTTCGAGTACTGGCTCTTCTCTCAATTATAGCTTCCTGCTCCTGTTCCTCCTTGCAATCAGCAGGTGATGATTCAAGTACTTGGGTCCCTGCCATCCACGTGGCAGACCAAGATTTAGCTCCTAACTCATGGCTTAACATGGTCTAACTGGCTGTTGCAGGAGTTTGAGAACTGAGCCAGCAGACAGAAATTTCTCTCTCTTGCTCTCACTCTCACTCTCTCTCAAAATAGTTTTATGTTTTAAAATGTGCTTGTCTGTAAAAATAGGGAGGAAGTAATTGCATTTTACAGGTGAAAAGTTAGGTGTAGGATACCTTATTTCTCTCTGTTTATAATCTTCACAATCTCTAAATATTTATATATCCAAAACAGGAGTATAACACTGAGAAAATGATATCTGAAGATTTTTTAGTTTATAAGAGGAGCTACTCAACTGAGAATGGATAACAGAAAACTATCAAGAGCCTACAGAGGGTCTGGAGCTGTAGTACAGCAGGTTAATGCCCTAGCCTGAAGTTCCAGTATCCCACATAGGTGCCGGTTTGAGACCCGGCTGCTCTATTTCCAATCCAGTTCTCTGCTATGGCTTGGGAAAGCAGTAGAAAATGGCCCAAGTCCTTGGGCCCCTGCACCCATATGAGAGACCCCCAAAGAGATTCCTGGCTCCTGGCTTTCATATTGGCGCAGCTCCAGATGTTGCAGCCAATTGGAGAGTGAACCATCAGATAGAAGACCTCTCTCTCTCTCTCTTTCTCTCTTTCTCTCTCTTTCCTCTCTGTATAACTCTGACTTTCAAATGAATAAATAAATCTTTTTTAAAAAGCCTATAGAAACATTTATTTCTCAATGTGCTTCAAGGCTGCTGGATTAATCTTCTTTTTTTTACATGAGATAGTAAATACCTATAGAATTTAATCCATTAGTTGTGTTCTATATCATTTGTTGCCACAAGCATGCTAAAAAGAAGTAGGATGTCGACTTCTGTGCCATGCAAAGATGGGCAACTAGTAAAAGTTAGACTGTTGAATGTAAGAACAATGTAATTTTCATGCTTGCAAATTAGTTTCAAAATCAAGGGAATTAATATTGCTCCAAATTAGCTACAATAAATGATGGAGTTCAGAGACAACCATGACTTGTAAGATATGTCAACATGTCCATGACAGTTTCTTGTGTAATTTTACAATTTATGATATACAGTTATGAGGTATCATTTGTATTTAGCACATCATACTAGGCACATGTTGATAAATGAATAATGCTTTAGAAAAATGTTTTATATAACATTTAGCATTTATTAAGAAGCCCAAATTCTACAATCGCTTATGCTAGAATGAATAAATTATTTCTATTTGTTAGTGCCAATTATGTCTACCTAACCAGTAATATTTTAATAGCACTGTCACAATAAAGTTCAGCCATATCAATTATCCAATCCTGACTATGCAAATCAAATCAAAGTTATTATTTCTTATTTTTTTATTTTTTTATTTTTGACAGGCAGAGTGGACAGTGAGAGAGAGAGACAGAGAGAAAGGTCTTCCTTTTTTCCGTTCGTTCACCCCCCGATGGTCACTGCGGCCGGTGCACTGCGCTGATCCAAAGCCAGGAGCCAGGAGCTTCTCCTAGTCTCCCATGCAAGTGCAGGGCCCAAGGACTTGGGCCATCCTCCACTGCACTCCCCGGCCACAGCAGAGAAAGTTATTATTTCTTAATTTATTTATTTCCATTTTATTTGAAAAGCACGGAGAGAGGCAGGAAGACAGAGAGATGACAGAGCTAAAGATAGAGATGATAGAGCTAGAGGGAGGAAAAGAGGGAAACAGAGAAGCAGAGATCTTCCATATGCTAATTCAATATGCAAATGCCCACAACTTGCCAGCCATGTCTCAGCGAGGGGCAAAGCCAGGTGCCTATACCTCAGTCAGAGACTACTGCAGAGGTGGGCAACAACCCCAGAACATGAGCCACTATCTGCTGCTCTCCAGGGTGCACATTAGCAGCAGGTTGGATGAGGAGCCAAGTAACCAGAACAGGAACCAAGCACTTGAATATAGGATACAAGCATTCCACTATGCCAGCTCCCAGAATTTTATTTTATAAGCATCTCTGTAAGGATAAGAATAAAAGATTAAGACTTTCAGGAAGGTTAAAAAATAGTTGAATGTTATCCTCTGTCAGCAGGAATTAAAATTGCATATTTTCAGTATCAACCCAAAAGAAACTAATTAAAATTTGTTTTATTGTTAAGTTATTGATTAAAAAAATTGAATTGTGGTTTGACAATCGATAACCACTCAAAACTATTCTATTATTTGACAAAAGATCACAATCTACATTAATAAAACAGATAAAATTCAAAACAATATGATATTTACTGGGCAATGTATATATGTTTTTGTAGATGTCCACATAAATATTCCAATATGTGTGAGTTCAAGTTTACTCTTTTGTATGTGAAGGTGGTGCTGTGTATGTATGTGCAAAGGAGTATCTCATCTCACTTTTAAAAATGCCCTTGATTGATTGAGAATTCAGAGATTTACTCTGATAATTATTTTCTGCCCATAGTCATTCAGAAACCAACACAATTCTTTTATTTCTAATTTCCCAATATTTAAATTATATTTACTTTATAAAATCATATGAAGTACACTTGATATTTTACTTCTATCTCCATTGGATTCTACATATAACAGAATGTAAAGCATTTTTTCAAATTAACCAAATAAACTCTTTATATTCCATTATAGCCCTTGTATTCCCAATAAATCCTAAAGTCTTTATTATTTTTTTTTTAAAAAAAGGTTGCAAAGCAAATGCCAGGTAGTTAATTCTCAATTTTGGGCAGAGTGGAGAGAATTTTATTCTCCTTCTGGTGGGTGTGTGACTTTATTGGAGATTCCAAATATGTCTGGGTAACTGAGCTGGGGATCTTTCCAGAAAAGGTCTTTTCTGTGAAACATGGCAGATTAGTCAGGGGGATGTAAATTCAGAACATCAGCCCTCAGAGAATCATCTTGGCTGAAAGTGTAGATATGATTAGACATCCAAAAGTTCCTCTTGAAACTAATCTGTGAGCATCCACACGGGTGGGCTAACAACCAAATCTAAACCTGGAATGGTTTTGTCATCAGTGTTGCCTACCAGAGGCTCTGTCTTCACAAAGCCAAACATCCAGAAGGAAAATGAAAAGAAGCATCCATCATCTAAACATTTTCCTTTCCTGATGCCAAGCGTTTAGAAACTTGGAAACAATGTCATGGTTGACTGAATGTTTTACTTTTAATCTAGATGTTTTGGCATTATGTAGATGTAATCTCAGTTGTACCTTCCTGTACAAAATTCCCAGATACACAAAGAAGTATTCACTTTTATGGTAATTAACTTGAAAGCCATATTTGCAAACATATGCACACACATCTATATATTTATATATGAGGGTAATTCAAAAGTTCATGAAAATGGAATTAGAATATAGACTAATTTGGGGGCAGAACATTTTGAAACCTATGCACCTTTTTCATAATATATATTCATGAAATCTTTGAAGACCCCTTATAGATAAATTCTTTAAATGGAAACAATGTATTAGATGCTCTGAGGAATATAATGATGAACAGCCAAGATGAAAACAAAAAAGTAATCATTCACATACACATGAAATTAATATCTAAGCTTATTTTTTTTTTAAATGTACATTTACAAAAAGCATCTCTGGAGGATACAGGCTGATATGAAGAAGTAGATAAAGAAGAAACCTGGAGAGCTGTTGAGAAGTGGATTGTTTTGGAAGTTCAAAATGAGCAGGGCTCCTTAACTAGAATATTTAATGCATTACTATATGGATTATAATAATATAATATATCATGTGTATGACATATAATTATATATTATAATTCATTATTCCTGAATAGCATTTAAGGTATGAAGTATCAAAATGTCAAAAAACTGTTCATCAACTCTTATCTGTTGTATGTTTTTATAAATACAGCATATTGGAACACAGCCACACCTGTGTGTTTACCTGTTGTTTATTTTCTGTGGTTACTTTAGCATTGCATCCACTGGCCTGCAGTGGCAGAAATAATTAATATATGGATCTTTATAGAAAAAAGTTTGCTGCCTCTGGTATATAACACATTCAGAGATGGAAAAATAAAGTGTGATTGAGTGTAGGATGCAGGCTCTGAATGTTCATGATTTTGGGGCTACATTTAAGAAGTTACATGTGACTGGAAAGAGATTTCATTCCAGTTTGTTAAGACCCAATAAATCAGAATAAATACTAAATATTATTTTGAAAGACCATGCTAATAAGATGAGGCATATGATTTTGAAATAAAATCAGTGGTGGTATGTCAAATTGTTTAAAGGTTGAAGGAAAATGGGAGTTCTTTGGAAAGGAATTGAACATTTTATGTTACCCATTATCAGTTGAGTGGAATTGAACATTTTATTAGCTTCTGGATAATCTTATTTAGTTGAAATGATTTTGCCAATGGTTTTATAAGACAAGGTTTTTATGAAGTAAATAATTCTTCTTGAAATCCGACTCTAACACTTTTGATATTTGTATTATTTGTTATTTAAGAATGAGTGATGGTCTTAGGGCCTGACTGATGGAGATTCAAAAGCCTAAATAGCTTTGGGGAAAATGCCTAAATGTGTGTAACTAGTTTCCCATACTACACCAAAGCAAGAATGGCAGCTCTTCATTCATGGTGTTATTACATCTATTAAATGCTTCTCCAAGTCAGTTCTTAGAGAATACATTCATAGATAATGTTTGTGTGACTATGCGTATTATTTAGTTGAGTCATAAATGTCTTGTACTTCAGAATTTGTACTTCAAAATAGATCAAAGGAAAGATTTTCCTATTCCTTTCATCAGTTAAACAATTTTAAGGGCTAATGATCTGCTTCTCATTCATACATTGCCTGGAGTTTAGTATCTCTAAGCCCTGTGTGTTTCATCCAACATGAAGTTCAAAGGAAGGGAACAAGGGGATGCCTGAAAATAGGCATAGTATATCCCCCTGAGTTGTGGCCATGCCTTATATGTGGATCTCACAGAAGTGGTACAGAAAAAGAATAAATAAAAGGTAAATAAAATTATTTTATTATTAAGACTTAGATTTATTTAAGACCTGATGTTTTATTTCATCAATGACATTTTTCTACATTTATTCACATAAACATACAAAGACATAATTAGACTGAAAATGGCTAGTACTACCAAACATAGGTTCCTCAATGTGTGATAGTTGAGGAAATATTTATATATTCATTCTTGACACAATATTACAATACAATATCAGGTAGTTATAGCATTTTGCATCTGTTGACTAACAAAAGTTTAATTTTGAACGAATGAACATTTCCATAGAAAATTGGATTACAACTCTGAAATTTACTTCAAAACATGTGTTCAAATTACCTTAATTGTTACCTTTCTAAACAGAATGAGTTGTAACAGTAAAATTATCATTCTTCTGTAATACTGGATTATCTTCATAAACACATACTTAAAACATATGTATAAGTTAATATGTAGTATTTTCTCTTTTTTAAAGATTTATTTATTTATTTGAAAGAGTTACACAGAGAGAGGAGAGGAAGAGAAGAGAAGAGAGAGAGAGAGAGAGAGAGAGAGAGAGAGGTCTTCCATCTGCTGGTTCACTCCCCAGATGGCCGCAATGGCCAGAGCTGCGCTGATCCAAAGCCAGCAGCCAGGAGCTTCCTCCGGGTCTCCCACGTGGATGCAGGGGCCCAAGGACTTGGGCCATCGTCTACTGCTTTCCTGGGCCGTAGCAGAGAGCTGGACAGGAATTGGAGCATCCGGGTCTCGAACTGGCACCCATGTGGGATGCCGGCACTTCAGGCCAGGGCATTAACCCACTGCGTCACAGAGCCGGCCACAATATGCAGTATTTTCATGAACAACAATTACAAATTTGTAACCTCATGTGATACTGTACTCTCTTAAGATTTGGTTGTGTTAACACAGATAAAACAACCAAAATTAAATAATTCATTTCTTTGTCCTATAGTGTTCTGAGTGCCCACACTACAATTCTCTGATGGCAGAATTTAGAAAGGATATTGCTTTCCATATCCTCAGCCCCTCACAGCATTCATTCATTCTGAGGTTTGAATTATGTACAGATTGACTGAAGTACTAAATTTTTAAAGAATAGGCTTGTATCATAGAATGAAAGCAAATGCAATTCTGTGACTAGAACTTTTTGGTAGAGGTTACCCATTGCTCTGAGATTAGCTTTTTGTTACTAAAAGTGAATTGTCTGTCACAGTCCACTGATTAATAAAAGATGTTATTTGCTCACATTTCCAGAGATTTAAATCCAAATAGCACAGAATGGACTCCATGAGGCCTGACCCTTGGTGATTTCAGCTCATGGCAAATAACAGATCAGAGAACGGGTCTGAGAGTGTGGTCACATTTTGAACAAGCAGCAGAGATAGGACTCCAGGGCCCTCATGCTTCCATAATAACAACTCTCTTTCAAGACCTCAAGAACTCTGAAATAACACCCCTTTCCTGTGACCACACCCCTATGGTCCAAGGCCACATTGACCAGGCTTCCAATTCAAGTGGAGATCTAGGAAACAATACACTATGTCCTTACTGAAGCAGTTTCCCATAGCTGTTTCTCCTAGTTCAACTCAGACAAGAGAGGAAGAAAATTGTCTCGAGAGAAGGAGATGAATGAATGTGATTAGTAATATAAGAAGGTGGCCTTCATGTGGCATATCCACAATCCATTCCATAATAGTACATTTCGAAGAAGTGATGAGAATACAGTGGATTTATGCCCTACGTGTCTCATGAGAATTTTTGTTTTCTATATCCACTTGACTGAACATCACATGGATGTAGAAAGCTTCACCTGTTTTGTTCAGAACTGTTATCTGTACTGGGCACAGTACTTGACACCTAGCAGACAGTGAATGGAAATGAATGTTTGCCACCTTCAAAAACGGCTTTTACTTTTCAAGGTAAAGTGATTGTCTGGTTCCATCATGGCATCCATGTTCTAATTATTAGAGCAAAGGGAGTTTCTATTCCCATCGGAGAGAGCAGTCAGGGATCTCGGGCTCTTCTGTTCTTTTCCACGAGTCAGAAACTAGTTCCATGTTTATTTTTCTGGGAAAGAATAAGAGTATTATTTAACCAAAGTCCATGAGGTCAGTTAAAATTTGAAGATTCTAATGCTAATGGAAAAAAAGAAGAGTTAATCTGGCCACAGTAATTTTGCAAATGAAAATTAAGCTATAAAACAAATATTAATCCTTTTTTTCTTATAGAGTAGTCACGTACAGATGTAGGCATGATTATTTTGTGTGTTACATGTTTGGCGAAACACTGTTTGTACTTAAAATATTCAAGTTGGCCGGTGCCACGGCTCACTAGGCTAATCCTCCACTTGCGGCACCAGCACCCCGGTTTCCAGTCCTGGTCGGGGTGCCAGATTCTGTCCCGGTTGCCCCTCTTCCAGTCCAGCTCTCTGCTGTGGCCCGGGAGTGCAGCGGAGGATGGCCCAAGTGCTTGGGCCCTGCACCCCATGGGAGACCCGGAGGAAGCACCAGGCTCCTGGCTTCGGATCAGCACTCTGGCCATAGCAGCCATTTGAGGGGTGAGCCAACGGAAGGAAGACCTTTCTCTCTGTCTCTCTCTCTCTCACTATCTAACTTTGCCTGTCAAAAAAAAATCAAGTAAATGAAATCCTTTTATTCATTGAATAATTATATTCTATATTCTCTGAGTATGTAATTCAGAGACATTTTTTCTATGAAGCATATTATTATGAGAGCTAAAACATAATAATGTCTTCTTTTGAAAATTATGTTGTTGCCTCATAAAATTTATATACTTAGAAATATTGAATAGCTGTTGAAAACAAAACCATAAACTACCCTATTATTATGTTCTCTTGTTTAATTGATTGTGAAGAAACTAGATCAAGTTGCATACAATATAAATAACTAGAAAACTGATAGTAGTGGATTTTAAATTTGTTCATCAGAATAAAGGAACCCATGATTCAATAAACAAACATGATGGAGTCTGTCAGAAATTAAATTAAGGCCTGGTGTCAGAGCTTTTTGTCAATGTGGAAAAACATGTCTTTTTTTGACTATATAATTATGTGCAAATATGGAAAAATTGTTTCCCTTTTTTTAAAAAAATTGCACCTTCTTCCCCATTCTCAAAACGCCTAAAAAATGTTTCTAAGTAAGCAATTCAGCAAGAGTTCTGGTTTTAAATGCTAAGTCAACTAGGGATCTCATACAGAATTCCTCATAACGAATTTTGCTGAAGTGTAGACATAAAATAGGAAATTTTAATGTAAAGCAGTCAATTTTATGAACAAAGTTGTAATTTCTCACAATTTGAATTACTACAAAACTTATTTAATGTATATCATTAAAGTGATAAATTAGAAGGCTGATTTGTAGGGTTCAGGCAGTTTTATAGAACTTGGAATAAGAGAGATCGGGCATAAATTTGCATGATATGAATTAGAGCAAAGAAGAATATTTAAAATAATCTGAGCAGGAATACAACATAGAAGACCACATAATTAAAATTAAAATGCAGGGCTGGCTCTGTGGTACAGCAGCTTAACACCCTGATCAGAATGCCAGCATCCCATATGGGTGCCGGTTAAAGACTGGGCTGCTCTACTTCCCATCCAGCTCTCTGCTATGACCTGAGAAAGCAGATGGCCCAAGTCCTTGGGCCCCTGCACCCACGTGGGAGACCCGGAGGAAGCTCCTGGTTCCTGGCCTCGGATCGGTGCAGCTCTGGCCCTTGCGGTCAATTGGGGAGTGAACCATCGGATGGAAGACCTCTCTTTCTATCTGTCTCTCCTCTCTTTCTCTCTGTCTCTCCTCTCTCTGGGTAACTCTGATTTTCAAATAAATAAATAAAATCTTTAAAAAAATCAAAAATAAAATTAAAATGAATATTGACATTGTCAATTCTGTCTAATATTTTGTATACTCTCTGGGTATTTGGATATTTCACTGCAGAATATTAGTGTGTAGTTATTTGTGCAATAATTGGAAATATTTTAAAATGAAAATCATTATACTCAGTGCTTAAATTGATTTGAAATGTCTTCTGCATAAAATTTGAGGTATATCAAGATATATCCATGTCTATTTTTTTAAAGAATAGATTTATATATGTAAAAACATGAATTGAAACATCTTTCCAAAGACAAAGAGAAAAATATAAATATATTGGTAAAGGGTACACATTGCTTGGGCCACTGGTGTAATTTATAGTAGAAGTGAATTTCATTAATCATTTTGCTGGACTTACTACGCAGTGTTACCTGGAGCTGTCCTGGAGCAAGTTACAAGGTGACTTTGAGATGATACTTTTCTGTAATTCCTTAAAAAATAAATAAATAAACATTTCTTTAAAAGGCGCATGACACAAGAGAGAATAGAGATAGAAAAATTTTGCCTCTGTTGGTTCACTCCAAATAGACGCAATGGCTGAGGCTTGACTAGGCTGAAGCCAGGAGCCCAGAACTCCCTGCAGGTCTCCCATGTGGATGGCAAGTGCCCAAGTGTTTGAGGCATATTCCCCTGCTTTCTCAGGCACATTAGCAGAGATCTGCATTGGAAGTAGAGCAGGCAAGTCTTGAACCTTCACTCCTACATGGAATACTGCCTTTGCAAGCAGTGGCTCAACCACTGTGCCGCAAGGCCCTTCCTGTTTTATAAACTTGGTGGAGAGTTTTTTTGTTTTGTTTTGTTTTGTTTTGTTTTTGTTTTTGTTTTTGTTTTTGTTTTTGTTTTTCTTTTTAGAGTAACAATCCTGGTCTTTTCAGTGAAAGATACTGAGAGTGAATGAGACTCTTCCAGACTTCAAACAACTCTGAGCTCCCATTTTGATGATAGATTAATTTGTAAAACAAAAACAAAAACAAAACACATGCATCTTGCTGCCCCCTCTGCCCCCTGGATGAAGAAACCTGGATATTTTTACCATTGCCAATAACAACATGGATAGATTCACCCAATTCAGGAATGGCATACTAACACACTCTCCTGACCATGGTTATGCAATAGCCTCTGACTTGTGAATAATCACATTGCTATTTTAATCCCTATTTGTTTTACTCTTTTGTTCAACAGTTGTTTTCAAATCCAAATGGGAGGGTTGTGCAAAAAGGGAATGGGAGTGAGAAGTTTTTTGTGTTGACTCTCTTACCTCAGCAGAAACTAATTGTGTAAAACCTCACGTTTGAAAACATCAGCCCTACAGGAAAGCAGAATATTGCACAATAATACCTTTTCTGTGTGTAGCATATCAAAATACAGTGAGACACTTGGTGAATAGCTGTAATTAGGTGATTATAATGGGTTATATTTAACTATTTTTTTTCTTTTAGCTAGAAACCTTTTATTTAAGGTAAACAAACTTAATGCATTTCATATATACAAATTTAGGAATATAGTGTTTCTTCCCACCCTACCTTCCCTCCCACCTGCAACAGATGTCTAGGTTTTTTTTTTATTTTTTTCCAAAAATCCTTCTATTTAATTCTTCTACCATATTACGTTTTTTCTTCCAAAACAGAGCCTTTGAAAAGAATAATATTGTCTATCAGAGATGAGAGATGCTCTTACTATGATCTCCTTCTAGTTCTCAGCTTTTCCTTTTTGTCTGTGCTAAATCAAAAGCGTCCTCCTGCTTGTATCATCATCACTTCTTGTCTTACCTGAGTTAGTTTTCTTCATTGTCTGTGAAGTCATGATATGTCTCCTTGCATTTTGTTTTAATCTTCCTTGCTGAATGGACTTTCTCTAGCACTGAGATATGCTAGACACATGCACGGTGAAAAAAGCAGGTGGTACCTTTTGTATACTTATTAGGAGTATGAGAGGTGAAAAAAGGGACTCAAAACTGAAAGATATATGGACAAACTGTAGGTAACTTATGGTACACCAATAGGAAAGAATTATATCCAGATGAAGCCATCTGAATTGTCAATTTTTCCTAAAATTCAAATTTACTGGTTTTCTAATAACACCAGAGTGATTTCAGTGGCTTAAAACACAGTTTTATGCTTACCAAGCATATTAGTTTAATCCTAGGAAATCATATGATTTCATTTTCATTATAATAACTCATCTCTTAGAAGAGTTATGTTTACTTCAAAATTCATGCTAACACAAGTCTGCACACTGATAGGGATTATTTTTGTCTATAGATTTAAAGAGAAAAGCTGCAAATATTTTCTTTTAGTTACTAATTGAGAATAGAGATTGAAACATTTTATACAAGAGATAAGGATGAGAGCAAGGCTACTTTCAGTTGAGATAATGGAACATGTTCACCTTCATTCTCTTCTATGAGGAATTAATAGAATGAAAGTTTTTGCTTCATTTGCTTGGCTTTGATGTGTTTTTATTATTTGTTCTCTGTTTTGCTTCTTACATGCAGAGGTTAAATGACTCACTCAAGCACTTAGGGACTCCTATTGTGTAACAGGTTGAATTGGAATTGCAACAAAGTGTATCTTTTTAATTTTTTTTTTAAATTACTGAGTCACGTATTCTTTATTTAGGAACAATTATGCTCCTATTATACACACTGAAACGCAATGTGATCTTTCAGTGAGTCCCAAGCCTGGCATGAGAAACTCTTGTGTATGTGCACAGTTGTACTGAGCACTAAGCACACAACTGGAAATCACACCAAGCGAAGTGCTGTGGGGGCCCTGAAGATGTTGAACCTTTCTCTGGCTTCAAAAGTCAGCATAGGCTCTATGGTGTGGGTACTTCTGATCTGTCAATCTTGAGGCTGCTTTCTTGCTTGCTTTCTCTCTCTCTCTCTCTCTCTTTCTTTCTTGTGCTTCACATAAGTTCATTCCATTTTCCTGGAGCTTTCTTCTCTTTTTCTTTTCTGTTTCTTCATGGAGCCTCATCCTATCTCTTCTTGTCAGTGATTCTTAACTCATTATTTTCAGATACTTTTCTTGAGTGTTCTAGGTTGATGGGATGCAGGAGTGCTGATGACTGAGTCCTTCTTCTCAGGGAGTTGACCACATCTGCAACCTGAGCTATGTCCACCTGGGCAGCTTCTCTTGGCTCCAAGAGACGTCTGTGTGGCTCCCCTGCTTGCTGCTGCTTTGGCAGTCATCTTGTAATGTGAGTGATTTTGAGGTCTCCAAGATAGTGATAGTTTTATCATCACTGCTCTACTGAAATTGCTGGGGAAAATACGGACATTTCTGGAAGAAGGCTAGACTTCTGTCTGTATGGTGATCTTTGTTTTGCCAGGGTTCGAGGTCCACCTTGCCTTTCATCATGGGGAATATATTACATGGCCTATCACATCATCAACAAGAAACCGATAGTCTTCTGAAGGAAATAATTAGTTAATATGATTCTAAGAGCTTTGTAATTTTAGGAAATGTGAGAGGATACACTGTAGTATGTTTTTTTCTATGAAAAACAAAAATATATGCTAATGACTTAGGATGTGGTTAACCTGATATTGTTAAAATCACAAAACTTCATCTGTTGGTAATTTATTGAGAAATAAAAACATTGACAAATTTAAAATGAGCCAATGAAAATGACTTGGGCTACTAAAATCTGCTCTACACCCATTTAATTTTGTGCATACGAAAGCACAAATTTTAACTCGCTGACGTCAATGGAAAGAGAGGAACCAAAGATTTTATAAAGTTGAGCAATAGTCAAAATATTTTGAATATAAGTAAGTCATATTGAAGCAGAAAAATGTCACATGCTTTCTGTTATTTGTGGTAGCCAATAAACAGAGAATAAAAATTGTGTGAATGTCAGGTCATTCTGTATATAGTTATAAATCTGGCATCACAGAATCATATTACATAAATGACAATTTACCTAATAACTCCCTATTTAAATATCCATGAAAAAATCTTGTTAATCCTGTCTGTGTATAGAACCTTGAGAAACATAGTCAAGTAGTGCTCACTTACTGTCTGGGAACTGCCTGGAAACAGTAGGAAAACTGTGGTATTAGAATAAAATCTGAACAGGTTGCTGGTGATGTTAATACACAGGAAATATAGATACAGATCTTACTACTTATTGGCTAGTTATAGTTTGGATGGTGATCTGAGCAGTGCTTCTACAAAGAGATCTCATACAACTAGATTGAAAATATTGAGGTAAGGGACTGTAGACCTATTACTCCTCGAGGAATACAAAGTTGAAGGTTGAGAGTATAATAAATTTATTTTTTTTTCAGTAATTGATGTATTTTAGCTATTGCAGAATGTTTCTGTTACCATGAATAGTTCAGTAAGGAAGATTTTTTATTAGATTTACTGAGACAAAATTTCTATGGTTAAAACACTAAAAGTATATTTGTATAATGTATATTGCACACCCTATGTCAATATTCATAGCTCTAGATATCCACTGCAACCTCTAATAATTGAATATTGCATATTCATACTCATAATAATTTTAATGTTTCACAGTAAGTGAGTACAACCATTTCCTTGAGGTTTCACGTTGCTTCTTTTTTTAATCCAAGTTAATATTTCTGAAATAGATGCACACTTATGACCAAATTTTTAAGAAACAATTTCAAGAATGATTGATAGATCATTAACTTTAAGAATGAGCATCAGGAGCTCGTAACTTTTCAGCTCTGCTGTAAAATATGTACCTTAAAAGCATTTGATCATCCTAAAAGAAATTAAGAGAAGGTCAAACTCAGAAGTTCAAATCTAATTCACATTTTAATTGCCCAAAGATTTTATATTCCCCTTACATATTTCTAGGGAAAAGAAAAGAAGGGCAAACATTACTGGCACTATAAAGGTTTGAGCTGGGAAATTTTCTTGGAAACATTGTTGAAAATATATGTGGGGTTGGAAGCAATTGATTGCTAATAATAAAATACATTTGTGATGATTTGTTCCAAAAACAATAGTGCAATATCTCTGTGGTTTCAATTTCCACAATTAATATTGCCATACTTTTAGGAGTTGAAGAGATGTTATTAAATAACAAAGTTGCAATGGGTGTAGAGGTAAAATAGATTACTCCACAGTTTGGAACAACTGTTACTAATGTTTAAGAGTCTTGTTGGAGTGTTGGCTACTCATCTTCCAATCCAGTTTCCTGCTATTATGCATGGGAAGGCAGCTGATAATTGCTTAAGTACTTGAGTCCCTGCCACCCGAATGGAAGAGTTGGATGAAGTTCCTGGCTCCTAACTTTAGCCTGTCCTAACCCCAGCTGTTGCATGCATTTGAAAAGTGAAGGAGCAGATGAAAGTTTTTTCCTCTGTCTCTACCTTTATCTATCTCTTTCTCTCTTCTGTTTCCAAAATGTTTCACATTTTTTAAAATGTTAAAATATTAATATATATTAATTAACTTTTATAAATGTTAAAATATTATTTTTAGAATGTTTGTTCTACTTAATAATATTGGTTGAATTCTGTAATTAATACACAGTTATTCTTAAGTGTTGAAACTTAAATGAAAAGTGATCGCTGTTAAATATAAGAGTGGGAATAAGAGAGGGAAGAGATGTGCAATTTGGGACATGCTTTCCTTATTTATTTAATTGACTTTTCAAAGTTTCTATTCTTTTTTTTATGTGCAAGTAATTCTGAGAAAAGTAAATTTAGAAAATTAAAGGGTCATTATCACGATCTGTTCATTTTTGTCATCTAAAGTTTTAATATATGATATTTATATCATTTAATACCATTTAATCTGATGTTGAAATTATAAATTAATCTCTTTTCTGTATCAAGCAAAGGAATAAGGGAACAAAATGAAAAGTTTTTATTACTATGTATGGTTGCAATTTCATAATTCCACAAAAAATAAAATGCATAAGATTAATGCTGTTAACACAAATTCAAAAAAGAAGTGTACTTAAATATATAAAGCATGAAGTTAGTCTTTTTCTTTTTGTATTTTTGTAGATACTAGTTCATTTTAATCCACCCTTCAATGATATATTAAACAAAACATAAACTAAAATTAAAAATTAGGTACTAACATTTTATTTGATGGTAAATTGAATTGTATAAAATAAGTTATTTTTATTCTGAATTAAACTTATAATTTTGTTTAATTAATTTCAATTATTTGAAATATAAAGCAAGAGCATGTCTACATATGTGAGAGAGATAAAGAGGTTTTTCCATTCATTGGTTTTCTACGCAAATATCCTCAACAGTCAAGGATGTGTTAGGCTGAAGCTGGGAACCATGAACTCAATGCATAGCGACAATTTACTTCAACCTGAGACTTCAAATGTGGAAGACAGTGTCATCAAGTTCGAAGGCAAGAGATTTCATGGTACTTGGGATTCCTTCATCTCATGTCAAAGTGTCTGTATTTGGTCTGGTTTCCACTCCCAATTCCAATATCCCTGGGAAACAGGAGGATAGAACAAATGATTGAGTCCCTGACATCCTTGTGGGACACCTGGAATCAGTTTCTGGTTCCCATTTTGGGCCTGGTCCAGCCTTGGCTCTTATGGACATTTGGGAAATGAAATGGAGGATGGAAAATCTCTCTCTATATATATTTTTTTCAAGTGAATAATATGAGTGGAAAGCAATTTACACATCTATATTTTCAGTTTTCTACCTACATTTCACTTTTATTTAATTACTCTATACAATATATAAAAATGTTGATTTATAACTTTAGTTTCTCTCTAGAACACTTGATCTACACTTCTCAATAATTACATCATCTCTGGGTTTTTATTTTTTATCTCACAAGTTTTATCTAATATAGCTGATCCCCACTATTCATAGATTCCATATTTGCAAAGTCTCCTATGCACTAAAAGTTATTTGTAACTCCTAAATCCATACTGATTGTGCTTCTGCAGTCATTCATGAAGTGGTACAGATGAATCACACAGAGTGCTTTCTCAGGCAGAGGTTGGACAAGGCAATGTTCCACTTTATTTAAATCCTCTTATTGAAAAAAGTATTTTTTCATGATTTACTTACTATAATGTTTTCCCATGTTTTTGTTTTTGTTTGACTGTGTTATCCCAAGGATATGAGGAAACATTTTCCTGGTATTGCTATGCACTAGAAGAATTTATTGTGCCTGGTGGAGAAATTATGTGCACCAGGTAAATTTTTTTCAGGACTGAATTAGAATCACTAATTGCCATATCAATATGACTGATTCAATAACATATTACATAATGTGTTTTTTTAATTAATTATTTTTTGACATGCAGAGTTAGTGAGAGAGAGAGACAGAGAAAAGGTCTTCCTTCTGTTGGTTCACCCCCTAAGTGGCCGCCACAGCCAGCTCGCAGCACCAATGCGAACCCAGGAGCTAGGTGCTTCTTCCTGGTCTCCCATGTGGGTGCAGGGCCCTAGGACTTGGGCCATCCTCCACTGCCTTCCTGGGCCACAGCAGAGAGGTGGACTAGAAGAGGAGCAACTGGGACAGAATCCAGCGCCCCAACCTGGACTAGAACCTGGGTGCCGCCGCTGCAGGCAGAGGAGGATTAGCCTAGTGAGCCGTGGCGCCAGCCTCATTATGTATTTTTTTTAAACAAAAATGCATTTGAACTAATTTATGTCAGTTGGTCATGGGTGACAGGAACTGAATCCTGTATTTTCCTAGGAGCTATGGTCCAGTGTTCATTAATAGTGTTCCATGTGATTTTGAAATCGGAGATAACCCCCTAAAATCTGTACACAAATGTGTCCCCTTAAGGTTCCCCAGAAGTGCCATCTGGGGTGCCACTTGTGCTTCTGGAATTTGGGGTGCCATACGATATCACCACGTGCTTATTAATAAATCCCCAACATTAATCAGCCCGAGAGGGTTCTTGCCTCATATTTAGAGATGAATTCTAAATACCAGCACAGATAAATGAGGCAGCATGGCACGTTTTAAGGTTTTATTCAGTGAGAGAAATCACAGGAGAGAGACCAATGACAGATTAGAAAAAAAAAAAATAACAAAACCTGAAAGTCTTAGCAAACAAAAAAGGCCTCAAATAGACAAAGTAATCTTGCATAATAAGAAAGCAGAAGGCATAACAACAATGGATTTCAAGACAGACTGCAGTGCTACTGTAACCCAAATAGCATGGTTCCAGCAAAAGAATGAGATATAGACCAATGGGATCAAACAGAAACACCAGAAATAAAT